>NC_057814.1:251981686-252021733 GCF_018294505.1 Triticum aestivum | reverse complement strand
GGGGCGCGACGGAGAGAGAGGGGGGAGAGAGAGAGAGAGACAGAGGGGTGGGGCCAGGGAGAGAGAGGGATGGGGTTACCGTTACTTTGGATGGGCCAACCTCTTTGTCGTCTGCTAGCAGACGACAAAGAGGTTGGGAGTGGGCCGCTACAGTGTTGCCCTAAAATAGACCCCACCCAAACTCTTTATCGTCTGCAAGCGGACCGCAAAGAATCTTTGCCGTCAGCTAGCAGACGTCAAAGAACTGACTGACGGCAAATTGCACCTTTGCCATCAGCAAGTTCTTTCTCTTCTGCTATTTGTGAGCTGACGGCAAAGACCTTCTTTGCCGTCCGCAAGCTGACAGCAAAGTACTGACAAACGGAAAATTATCTGATTCCAGTAGTGTCCTGACCTGGAAGTCATGTTACTAGACCATGTCGAACCTACCAACTATGAAGAAGCTATGATGATCCCAGATTCCGATAAATGGCTTGAGGCCATGAAATCTGAGATAGGATCCATGTATGAGAACAAAGTGTGGACTTTGGTGGACCTACCCGATGATCGGCAAACCATTGAGAATAAATGGATTTTCAAGAAGAAGAGAGACATTGATGGTAATGTCACCATCTACAAAGCTCGACTTGTCGCGAAAGGTTTTCGACAAGTTCAAGGGGTTGACTACGATGAGACCTTCTCACCCATAGCGATGCTTAAGTCAGTCCGAATCATGTTAGCAATTGTTGCATTTTATAATTATAAATTTTGGCAAATGGACGTCAAAACTGCATTCATTAATGGATTTCTTAAATAGAGTTGTATATGATGCAACCAGAAGGTTTTTGTCGATCCTAAAGGTGCTAACAAAGTGTGAAAGCTCTAGCGATCAATCTATGGACTGGTGCAAGCATCTCGGAGTTGGAATATACGCTTTGATGAGGTGATCAAAACATATGATTGTATACAGACTTTCGGTGAAGCCTATATTTACAAGAAAGTGAGTGGGAGCTCTGTAGCATTTCTAATATTATATGTGGATGACATGTTGTTGATTGGAAATGATATAGAATTTCTGGATAGCATAAAAGGGTACTTGAATAAGATTTTTTCAATGAAAGACCTCGGTGAAGCTGCTTATATATTGGGCATCAAGATCTATAGGGATAGATCAAGACGCTTGATAGGACTTTCACAAAGCACATACCTTGATAAAGTTTTGAAGAAGTTCAAAATGGATCAGTCGAAGAAAGGGTTCTTGCCTGTGTTACATGGTGTGAAGTTGAGTCACACTCAAAGCCCGAGCACTGTAGAAGATAGAGAGAAAATGAAAGTCATTCCCGATGCCTCAGCCATTGGTTCTATCATGTATGCTATGCTGTGTACCGGATACGTGTTTATATTGAATGGTGGAGCTATCAGTTGGTGCAGTTCCAAGTAGAGCGTCGTGGCGGGATCTACGTGTGAAGCGGAATACATAGCTGCTTCAGATGCAGCAAATGAAGGAGTCTGGATGAAGGAGTTCATATCCGATCTAGGTGTACTACCTAGTGCATTTGGTCCAATGAAAATCTTTTGTGACAATATTGGAGCAATTGCCTTGGCGCAGGAATCTAGATTTCACAAGAGAACCAAACACATCAAGAGAAGCTTCAACTCCATTCGTGAACAAGTCAAGGATGGAGACATAGAAATTTGCAAGATACATACGGATCTGAATGTAGCAGACCCGTTGACTAAGCCTCTTCTTCGAGCAAAACATGATCAGCACCAAGACTCCATGGGTGTTAGATTCATTACAATGTAATCTAGATTATTGACTCTAGTGCAAGTGGAAGACTGAAGGAAATATGCCCTAGAGGCAATAATAAAGTTGTTATTTTATATTTCCTTATTCATGATAAAGGTTTATCATTCATGCTAGAATTGTATTGATCGGAAACTTAAATACATGTGTGAATACATAAACAAATACCATGTCCCTAGTATGTCTCTACTAGACTAGCTCGTTGATCAAAGATGGTTAAAGTTTCTTAACCATGGACATGTGTTGTCATTTGATAACGGGATCACATCATTAGGAGAATGATGTAATGGACAAGACCCATCCGTTAGCTTAGCATAATGATCGTTCAGTTTTATTGCTATTGCTTTCTTCATGTCAAATACATATTCCTTGGACTATGAGATTATGCAACTCCCATATACCGGAGGAATACCTTGTGTTCTATCAAACGTCACAACGTAACCGGGTGATCATAAATATGCTCTACAGGTATCCCCAAAGGTGTTTGTTGAGTTGGCATAGATCGAGATTAGGATTTGTCACTCAGAGTATCGGAGAGGTATCTCTGGGCCCTCTCGGTAATATACATCATAAGCTTGCAAGCAAATGACTAAGGAGTTGGTCACGAGGTGATGTATTATGGAATGAGTAAAGAGACTTGCAGGTAACGAGATTGAACTAGGTATAGATATACCGACGATCGAATCTCGGGCAAGTAACATACCGATGGACAAAGGGAATTACGTATGTTGTCATAACGGTTCGACCGATAAAGATCTTTGTAGAATATGTAGGAGCCAATATGGGCATCCGGGTTCCGATGTTGGTTATTGACCGTAGAGGTGTCTTAGTCATCTCTACATAATTCTCGAACCCGTAGGGTCCGCACGCTTAACATTCGTTGACGATATAGTATTATATGAGTTATGTGATTTTTTATCCGAATGTTATTCAGAGTCCCGGATGAGATCACAGACATGACGAGGAGTCTCGAAATGGTATAGAGGTAAAGATTGATATATAGGACGATGGTATTCGGACACCGGAAGTGTTTCGGAGAAAACCGGATAGTCAGCGGAGTACCGGAGGGGGTACTGGTCAACCCCCGGAGAGTATTGGGCCTATTGGGCCACAAGAGGGGAGCACACTAGCCCATAAGGGGCTGGTGCACCCCCCATGGCAGCCGGCCAAGTGGGGAAGGAAAGGGGGAGGATTCGGCCTCCCCTTCCTTCTCTCTTCCCCCCTTTCCTTTCTTCTGCGGCAAATAAAGAAGGGGTGCCACTTGAGGACCCCATGTAGGATTCGGCCTACTTGGGCTCCCCTCCTGGCTGCTCCCTCCTCCCCCACCAATATATATGTGGGAGGGGGCCTAGCACAAGCACATCAATCCTTAGCCGTGTGCGGCGCCCCCCCTCCACCGTTTACACCCCCGGTCATATTTTCGTAGTGCTTAGGCGAAGCCCTGCGGAGATCACTTCACCATCACCATCACCACACCGTCGTGCTGTCAGAACTCATCTACTACCTCACCATTTTGCGGGATCAAGAAGGAGGCGGACGTCACCGAGCTGAACGTGTGTAGAACGCGGAGGTGCCGTGCGTTCGGTACTTGATCGGTTGGAGCGCGAAGAAGTTCGACTAGATCAACTGCATTGTTTAACGCTTCCGCTTACGTTCTACGAGAGTACGTAGACACACTCTCCCCCTCATTCCCAACAAATAGCACGCATCCCCAATGAAATCTGGTGAGCATATTGGGTTTTCTCCTTACGGGCCAATTTCCGCCTTTCCAACCACAAATATGAAGTTGCAATTGAAATCATCTCACGAACATTCTGAATACCCAATATAGCCAACTCAAGTTCAGGTATATAAGTAAAAAAACTCAAGAAACAACCTCAACTGCATAATCATCTTCGCAGGCTATTTTAATAACCTCATCTAGCCCCAACAAGCTTTAAACCTCCTTTGCTTTGTGGCACTAAAATAACATATGCTTCGTGTCTTCTGATGCAAAGGGACAACAAGAACAATTGGGAGAAATTTTTATGTGTCCATTCGCCAAAGTAACTCGACACAGAAGAGTGCCATGCAAGTGAGCCATATGAAGATTTTTACCTTCGTCGGGCAAGATAACTTCCAGATCGCACTCCAAATAGAATCTATATGTCTCGTATCATTAGTTCTTCTAAGTTTCCTCCCGTGTTGGTGTTCCCATTCCACAACATAGGCTGGTCGAACAGAAAACATTCCATTTTTTGAATAGCTCCAAGAGACAAAATCCAACATGTCATGTTGATGAAGAGGAACTGCAAGGACCCGTTCCGTGTCATCTGGCCACGACGTTTGTGTAACCAGATTATCATCCCAATTATTAGTAATGAGATGAATTCAATCAGAGATCAAATTACTCCCTCTAGGGATGATAGCTTTTCTATTTGCAGAATTTAGGATCCAAGCATCTTCCCAAATATCTATATTGTGACCATTCCAAAACGCCATATATAAGCATGATTTAGACAATTAACCCCCGCCATAATACTTTGCCAAATAAAAGAGGAACCCTTCTTTAACTTTGTATTCAATAATCACCATTAGTAAAATATTTAGCTCTCAACATGGTAGCACACAAGGACTCTGGATTCTCAAGAAGATGACAAGCTTGTTTTGCCAACACTGCCATGTTGAAACAATGAATATCATGGACCCCCCTTGTTGGGTACACACATTTTCCACCAAGCCATCCAATGCATCCGCTTCTGAGTGTCCTCGTCTCCCGAACAAAAATGTGACATCACATTAGTGACTCCCTTCCGATATCTTTTGAAATTTTAAAGAAGGACATCACATAGGTGGGCATCTCTTGTACAACATATTTCAGAAGGATTTCGTTCCCTCCCGCGCATAATAGTTTTTCTTTCCTTTGACTTATCTTCATGATTATATGATCAATCAAATATTGAAAACAGTCATACTTGCCAATACCCACATTAGTCAGTAGCCCCAAATATTTATTATTCAGAGCTTTAGTCATAATATTGAGAGTGGTGCAAAGTAGCTCCCTCGTATCCACTCTCGTATTGGTGCTGAAAAAGATGCTCAATTTATCACCACTCACAATTTTCCTAGAGGTGGACCAATACGAATCTAAGATGGCTTTTAAAGCCTCGACATTGTGCTTGTCGGCTTTCATAAGGATCAATGAGTCATCCGCAAACATAATATTCATAATAGATGGAGCCTGTTACTGAAATATTTTGCCCCCTTGTGTGTTTGGAGATTGTTGACAGAAACAAGCATGCACTGATTTTTTGCTAGTGCACACAGAGAGAAATAGTCCATGCATACCCGAAGAGTATGCTATATTCGATGACAAGTTCGAGGAACTTCACCGAAGAACATCTATGCTGCAGAGAAGGATGAGCTACATTTGTTGAAGACATGTATGCGATAAGAGTGTGTTGAAGAAGATTGACCCCTTAAAACTATTGATGATATGAAGCAATACATGTTCGACGTGGTCCGAAGAAATTGACTTCAGTTGAGGGGTTCAAGACGAAGTGAAGACGTAGCATTTATTTTGTTTTTCTTCTCTCTCTTTGAGTCATAGGACCTCCTTACTATTAAGAGGGGGATAGGTTCCCGATGCTTAGGTTTGTTGTGATGCTTAGCCGAAACCTATGCAAGACTAAGAGAAATCTCTTTATGCTCCAAATGATTACCTGTCAGTGGAAGACGTTGTTCTTCGGTGTTGCAGGAGTATCTTTCGGACTAACAGTTTAGCATTTCTTGCTCCGCAAGGAGTGTTACCATTGTGCTCAAATTCCTACCGTTGGAAATGTGTCGTTCGGTCCTTGGCTGATCCACATGTCCAATTTGGTCATTTCCCAGCAGGGAAGGCTATGGCTATAAATGGCCACCCCGCTCCAGTGTTGTTCGTTGGCTGCTCCGCTTAAGATTTATGAGAAGATTGATTTGTAAAGAGCATCCCCTCTCCGAGAGATTTGAGTTTAAAATCCACTATGTGTTATTGTTCGGTGTCACTATTATCTTCAAGTTGTAACCATTCCCTTCGCAGTTATACTATTGTTTTCCTTCATGATATTACATATGTTTGTGTATTGCGTTACCATTCACTACTGCAGGATGCTACTAATGCGACATTACAATCAGAGACCCTTCAATGAAACTGTGTGTGATGCATTAATCGCAAACGGTGATGTAAAATAACCGTCAGAAAAGATGCAAAATGTTTGCGATGAAGGATACATCAAACACGGTTCATATTTTAGTTGCGTGTGCGATGAGGGGCATACGGTTCAGTTGAATGAACTGTTTGCGATGAGGCAAAACAAAAGAAATGGGCAGCCAGATGAATGTGTGTGCGATATACAGCATACGGTTCACTCGGATGAACTGTTTGTGATTAGGCAACACAAAAGAAACGGTCAGCCAGATCAAGGTGTGTGCGATATACGGCATACGGTTCACTTGGATGAACTGTTTTCTTTGAGCCAAGAGAACATAAACAGTTCAATTTAACAGGATGTGTGTGATACGCGTCAAATAGGTCTGTAATCGGAAATGTATGCGAAAACCGATAATAATACAGACAATTTTTGCTAATAAGCCATGTGTATTGTGGGCAAACGCTTGGTGGTATACAATGGTCAGCGATTGATGAAATCATCACCGACGGGTTCCCCAGTATGGTCTGTGTGAGATGTCATTGCACGCAGAACAACAACATATGTACTTATAACATATAAGGACTTGATTCCATAAACAGATTGAACATCCAATTACATATGTGGCTAGTACACGCATGACCTTTGCACACACCAAAGTATGTTCCAAAATGCCTAGAAAACTCAAATAATGTATAAAAAGGCAAAACGAACCGTGAATAATTTCATATTTTTAGGACGACGCTACTATAGTTGCATGTTGCCTCTATAAAATAAATCAAGGCGGGAAGAGACAGTGTATGTCGTTTCGCACACATAGGTGAGAAGGTCCCTCTCGGAACCATGAGCCTTTTTGAGAGAAGCTCATGTTTGTAAGAAGTTTGTACCAAAACTTTTCCCAAATTGGACTAATTTTACCACAGCATGTTGGTGCTATGTTATAACACCATGCCAAGTTTCATGATTTTGAGGCGAGTTTTTGATTTACAGTAATTTTAAAACCAGGTTTCTCAATGTTTACTTTCGAGTCGGCACCGCCATAGATAGGCTTTTTCCTCGTGGGTCCCAAATGACAAATCCAAATCTGTCACTACCATGCAGCTTTTCTTATTAAGAATTACAACCCATTTGGTGTGCTAGCTGAAAATAAGTTTGTGGGTGCTGGTGGGCGCTAAGAACTTGCGGTTCTGTAATGAACAAAGATCTCAAGGATCCCGCAAGAGTGAGGTTCTTTCCCTATGTTGTGAATGCTTATAATATTTATGTCTTAATTAAAGAAATGGCAAGCCATTGGCCCAATATGAAAGAAAATATGGGTCAAAGCCGAGTTGAAAAGGGCAGCAATATCTAACCCCAGCTTACAGAAGGTATAAAAGCATGATGATTAATTGCTCATCAGGTTTACACAAAATCTAGATTGAACAGGACAATAACAACTAACTCAACCAAAGTTTCCGGCAGTCACAATCAAATGGATCGGTCTGATCCATAAAATCAAGATCTTGGACCAGAAATTCTACTGGTACATGATAACAAGTTGTTGTAAATAGAAGCCGAGCACGTTCTGAAGCCCTTTTGTCCACCTGAAACTTCTTGCAACCGTAAGAAATTTCTTGTCAAAAAACTTAATCCTCACGGACAATAGTGCCCTCGCATTCAACATGAAGAATGTGACAAAGCTAGTGTTTGCATTGTTGGATGCATATCCTTCCGGTGTTACTGTCTTCAAACGAATGTCATGTGATCTGAGAAAATCGCGGTGCTTCCTGAACCATCGATTGGTTATACTTTTTTCTCCATGTGTTAGCGCCTAAACAGAGATGAAGATTGAGAACACTTAATGTCTAAAAAAGATTATATTGAAAGAGTTATAGCTGAACGATTAATTATAGTATAATATATACGGGCTCTCAATGTGTGAAATTATCACCATTATATACAAATTCTCCAGACATGGAAAGCATTGCAGCAAGCCAATAATCGTGTTGAGATCAAAACACCACATACTGATATGTAAGGTCTTGACAGAATCCACCACCACTGATAGGATGGACAAGCTCTTCGCTAATCATAGAACATAATATTAGTACCAAAAGTGTACTCCAAGATGATACTTATGCGCACAAATGAAAAAAACAAATAACAAAAGTTTCCGTGAATAATATACAGTACCTCAATAGGTGTGGAGCCAATCACCTTATTGAACCATCTAAAGGGATCACGAATTGCACCCAGGGTCTCCAGTTTAGGCGCAGAGACTATAGTTATTTGTGAAGGTACTATACCAGAATCAAGGAGCAACCTTTGAAGTGAAGGGGCATCTTCGATGATGAGATCATGTCCAAAAAAACAAATTCCCATGCTTACCAGGTGGGGCGACTTTATTTTGAGACAACGGATACGAATTTCCATTCCAAAAACAAGTAGCAAGCGCTCTAGGGTAGGGCAGCTGGAGTGGATGATGCTGTGCAGTGCGGCCTCCGACAAATCAACCACCACAAGCGCAAGTTTTTTTAGCAGTGGGAGTCGAAGCATTTGTACCAGATGTCTGCTAGATGGCTGATACGTCTCCAACATATCTACTTTTTCTCATGCTTTTACTCTTGTTTTGGACTCTAATTTGCATGATTTGGATGAAACTAACCCCGGAATTACGCTGTTTTCAGCAGAACTACCATGGTGTTATTTTTGTGCAGAAATGAAAGTTCTCATAATGGAACGAAACTTTGCAAGGATTTTTTATAGCAATAATAAGAATTTTTGGAGCCAAGACCCACCAGAGAGGGGCCCCTGGGTGGGCACAACCCACCAGGGCGCGCCCCCTCTCTTGGCGCGCCCAGGTGGGTTGTACCCACCTAGTGGCCCCGCTGATGACCCCCCTGATACTATAAAATCACATTATTCCAAAAAATATCAGGGAGAAAAAATTATCGCGATCCACGAGACGGAGCCGTCGCCAAGCCCTGTTCTTCCTCGGGAGGGCAGATCTGGAGTCCGTTTGGGGCTCCGGAGAGGGGATCTTCGTTCTTCGTCATCACCAACCCTTCTCCATCGCCAGTTCCATGATGCTCCCCACCGGGAGTGAGTAATTCCTTCATAAGCTTGCTGGTCGATGAGGAGTTGGATGAGATTCATCATCTAATCGAGTTAGTTTTGTTAAGGCCCGATCCCTAGTATCCACTTTGTTCTTAGATTGATGTTGCTATGACTTTGCTATGCTTAATACTTGTCACTTTGGGCCTGGGTGCCATGAACTCAGATCTGAACCGTTTATGAATTCATCATTATATCCATATTTTAGATCCGATCTTGCAAGTTATAGTCACCTATTACGGTAATGATCCGACAACCCCGGAGTGACAACAACCGGGCCCACTCTCGGTGATGACCGTAGTTTGAGGACTTCATGTATTCACTATGTGTTAATGCTTTGTTCCGGTTCTCTATTAAAAGGAGTCCTTAATATCCCTTAGTTTCCAATATGGACCCCACTGCCACGGGAGGGTAGGACAAAAGATGTCATGCAAGTTCTTTTAATAAAGCACGTATGACTATTTACAGAATACATGCCTACATTATATCGATGAACTGGAGCTAGTGCCGTATCGCCCTAGGTTATAACTATCACATGATGAATATTGAATATCATCCAACAAGTCACCGATCCAATGCCTATGAGTTTATCCTTATTGATCTTGCTGCGTTACTATTGCTATCATCACTGTTACACTTGCTACAAATTACTGCTATCACTGTTACTGTTACCGTTGCTGCTGTCACTACTATCAAAACTATCAAACTACTTTGCTACTGATCACATTGTTGTAGATAATTAATCTCCAGGTGTGGTTGAATTGACAACTCAGCTGCTAATACCTTCAAATATTCTTTGGCTCCCCTTGTGTTGTATCTATAAATTAATTTGGGTTAAATACTTACCCTCGGAAACTGTTGCGATCCCCTATACTTGTGGGTTATCAAGACCTTTTTCTAGCGCCATTACCGGGGAGCATAGCTATATTTGTTGAGTCACTTGGGATTATTATCATATTATCACTATGAAGAATCTGAAGGATCCGAAACCGAAGATATTTCCCCCAAGTACGAGGGGAGGTAAGAAACTATCATCCAGTTCTGCTTTAGATTCACCTTCTGTTATGAGTAAACTTGCAACACCAACACATGCTATCAATTATGATATGTCGCAAGTTATTGATGATGCTACTTCTACTATGAATGATGCTTATGATGATGCTAGTACCTTGCTTGATAATGATGATGTGCCACTTAGTAATTTTCTTGATAAACAAATTGCTAGAGTAATACAACATGATGTTGTTGAATCTGATGATGAGCTTAAAACTGAAACTCCTGAAACACCTGCTAGAACTAGCCTTCCTAGATATGAAATGCCTAAGGTACCGGAAGGTTATGTTATGAGTGAAGAAGCAACTAGAGATATTCGTGCTTGCAATGATAGAGATGATCTAGAGAAATTACTATGCAAGTACAAAGAAAATATCTGAATGCTAGAATAAAATGTGATCCTAAGTTTGCTACTTCACCTATCTGTATTGCTGATAAGGATTATGAATTCTCCGTCGACCCAGAGTTAATTACTTTGGTTGAATCTGATCCTTTCCATGGTTATGAAACTGAAACTGTTGTGGCACATCTTACTAAGTTGAATGATATAGCCACCCTTTTTACTCATGATGTGAAGACTCGCTATTACTTTATTCTCAAATTTCCTTTCTCATTAAAGGGTGATGCTAAAGCTTGGTACAATACTCTTACTCTTGGTTGTGTGCGTAGTCCCCAGGATATGATTTATTACTTCTTTGAAAAATATTTTTCAGCTCATATGAAACACGCTGCCTTACAGGAAATATTTAACTTTGTGCAAATTAAAGAAGAGAGTCTCCCACAAGCTTGGGGGAGGCTTCTCCAGTTACTTAATGCTTTGCCTGATCATCCTCTTAAGAAAAATGAAATACTTAATATCTTCTATAATGGACTAACCGATGCTTCTAGGGACTTCCTAGATAGTTGTGCTGGTTGTGTTTTCAGGGAACGAACTATTGCTCAAGCTGAAGAATTATTGAATAATATATTGAAAAATTATGATGATTGGACTATTCCTGAACTACCGCCTAAACCCACTCCAAAGAAGAGGGGTATATTATATCTCAGTTCTGAAGATATGCAAGAGGCAAATAAATCTATGACGGAAAAAGGTATTAAAGCTGAGGATGTTAAAAATTTACCTCCTATTGAAGAAATACATGGGCTTAATACACCACCAATGCCTAAGGTGGTAGAGGTAAATTCTCTTATGGAGTTCAATGAAAATGATAATCCTCACAATATGCATCCTAGTCAATGCCTTTATGAGTTTGAAAACTACATTAGAAAACAAGATCACTTCAATGCAAATGTTATGAAACAATTGAAATATAATTCTGATATGATTGCTCGCTTGAGTGACTTGTGTTGGAAATATGCCCTAGAGGCAATAATAAAATGGTTATTATTATATTTCCTTGTTCATGATAATTGTCTTTTGTTCATGCTATAATTGTGTTATCCGGAAATCGTAATACATGTGTGAACACATAGACCATAACATGTCCCTAGTGAGCCTCTAGTTGACTAGCTCGCTGATCAATAGATGGTTACGGTTTCCTGACCATGGACATTGGATGTCATTGATAACGGGATCACATCATTAGGAGAATGATGTGATGGACAAGACCCAATCCTAAGCATAGCACTAGATCGTGTAGTTCGTTTGCTGAAGCTTTTCTAATGTCAAGTATCATTTCCTTAGACCATGAGATCGTGCAACTCCCGGATACCGTAGGAATGATTTGGGTGTACCAAACGTCACAACGTAACTGGGTGGCCATAAAGGTGCACTACAGGTATCTCCGAAAGTGTCTGTTGGGTTGGCACAGATCGAGACTGGGATTTGTCACTCCGTATGACGGAGAGGTATCTCTGGGCCCACTCGGTAATGCATCATCATAATGAGCTCAATGTGAACAAGTGATTGGTCACGGGATCATGCATTACGGTACGAGTAAAGTGACTTGTCGGTAACGAGATTGAACGAGGTATTGGGATACCGACGATCGAATCTCGGGCAAGTAACGTACCGATTGACAAAGGGAATTGTATACGGGATTACTTGAATCCTCAACATCGTGGTTCATCCGATGAGATCATCGTGGAGCATGTGGGAGCCAACATGGGTATCCAGATCCCGCTGTTGGTTATTGACCGGAGAGTCGTCTCGGTCATGTCTGCTTGTCTCCCGAACCCGTAGGGTCTACACACTTAAGGTTCGGTGACGCTAGGGTTGTAGAGATATTAGTATGCGGTAACCAGAAAGTTGTTCAGAGTCCCGGATGAGATCCCGAACATCACGAGGAGTTCCGGAGGTAAAGATTTATATATAGGAAGTCCAGTTTCGGCCACCGGGAAAGTTTCGGGGGTCACCGGTATAGTACCGGGACCACCGAAAGGGTCCCGGGGGTCCACCAGGTGGGGCCACCTATCCCGGAGGGCCCCATGGGCTGAAGTGGGAAGGGAACCAGCCCCTGGTGGGCTGGTGTCGGGTGGTTGGTGCGACATATGCCAACGGGTGGCTTATCATTGTGGGTGCCAATAAGACGTCGCCGGTGCCTGGAAACGGGATGAGGCGAAGACATGCACGCCGGCGGATCTTACCCAGGTTCGGGGCTCTCCGAGGAGATAACACCCCTAGTCCTGCTCTGCGGGGTCTCCGCATGATCACTAGATCAGTAAAAGTAGCTACAATCGCTCCTAGAGCTGTTGGGTTCAAGGGAGAAGAAGAACAAGGCTAGCTCTCACTTCTCTCTCTCTATGGTGTGTGTGCTATGCTCAGAAGCCAACCCTTTGCATGGGTGCTCCGGGAGGTTTATATAGGCCTACACCCCGGGGGTACAATAGTAATCCGGCTGGGCTCTGGTCCCAGCCGTCAGTGTCTAAGTTCGCCGGCTTCTCCGCCGGCTGTTGGGACCCGCCGACTGGTGGGTCCCACCGGTTGCCGGCCTCTTGGTCGACAGGCTGGCCCCACCGCCTAGGATCTTGTCGACGGTTGCTTACTGTAGCCTCGCCCTTGATGATGAGGGCTTCGTTGAGGTAAGCGTGGCTACAGTGGGCCGGCTCGGGGGCTCTCACTGTAGCCTTACCTCGTCTTGTCTCCTTAATGTGGCACATGCTTCAAGGGAGGGGGTAGCCGGCTTCTGGGGGCCGGCTACGCCCTTGGCCGACTGGGGGAGGCCGGGCCGCCTTCATGCCTCTCTCTGGCTGAAGGGGCCCGCCACCCGTGGGCCGTACGGGAGTCTGTCGTGGATGACGTTGAGGCTAGCATGGCTACAGTGCCGAGCCGAACGGGAGACGGCCGTCTAGTACGGCTTCCTGTAGCCATGCCCGCCTCGGGCTTCGGGGGTAGTGGGCCGCACTGTGGCCACACCCCGTCTTGTCACCGTTATGTGGGTGTAGCTTTGGTGGTTGTGGTCTCGGCCGGCTTCTTGGAGTCGGCGTTCTTCGAGGCCGGCTTCCTAGAGTCGGCCACCCCGCGGATATCCTGGGGGGGGAGGTTGCTGAAGCTGGGCTGCCTCTCGTGAGTCGGCTTCGGGGCTAGCCGGCCAGGGGAGGTGGTCCAATGCTTGGAGTGCTTGGAGGCCCAAAGGCCTGATAATTTTTCAGAAGAACCGGGGGTAGTCGGTTAGGCTACCCGTGGCCATTTACTCCGACAGTAGTCCCCGAAGCTGATTGGGCTTCGAGGTTGGGTAGGAGTTGAGAAGCTCGATCAGCTTCCTATCTTGACAAGTCGGCAGCTGGGAGCCGGCTTTGGTTAGGCGTGCCGCCTTGGTCGAAAACTCCGGAGTCGGAGGGCGGGAGCTCGCCAATGCGTGCACCGGGCCGCGGGCTGGCCATTTGCCGTCTGCGAACCACGTGGCCCCTTTTGGCCGGAAAGCCTGCCAGCCCACGCGCGCGACGGGACGTCGCCGCAGGGCGGGGGCCCGCCACGTCCACGCCCCGGCCCAGGCGCGGATTCTCTGCATCCCGAAACCGCCCGCACGTCTCCTTGCGGAAGTTTCGGCTCGCCTTTAGGGTGTAATAATCGCGAGGAGTGGGGGGAATGGGTGCAGTTAATCCCACGTCTCCCCCCACGTCCGGCCTCCCCGGCCTCGCCTCGCGAAGCTATAAATATGGGGAGATGGAGGGCGGCAGGCTCTCACACGCTCCTCCTTCTTCCACCATCTTCTTTCGCTCGCCGTTTTCTTGCAACAGCGCCTCGCCGCCGCGCTCTTCCACCACATGTTCCTCCGCCGCCGCGCTCGTTTTCGCCATGCCTCCCGCCATGGAGCAGTATGGCGGGGATTGGGACGGCTCCAACATCCACGAGGATCACGTCGAGTTCCTCCGCAATACGCGGCGGCTGCCCGGCGCGGACAAGGTGGAGGTCCGTCTTGCGCCGGCGAAGGAAATTACGCCGGAGCCGCGGGAGGGCGAGCGGGTGGTCTTCCGCTCGCATTTCTTGCGCGGCATCGGCCTGCCAGTGAGCGCCTTCTTCCGCTCCTGGCTCGATTCTACCAGCTCCAGCCGCACCACCTCACCCCAAACGCGGTGGTGCTGCTGTCAGCCTTCGTCACCCTGTGCGAGGGCTACCTCGGCGTCCTCCCTACCCTCGAGCTCTGGGGGGAGTTCTTCCAGTCCAAACTGGGCACGCACATGCAGGGCATGCCGGCTCAGACTGGCGCCTTCATCGCGTCGCGGAGATCGGTCGCCGACAACCCCTTCCCCGTCATCACGCTGATCCAATCGGTGAAGAAGTGGCAAAAGTCGTACTTCTACGTGCGGAACATCGCCCCACGGGGCGACTACATCAACCTGCCGGCTTACGTAGCCGGCCCACCGGCGGGCAGGCGGCCCAGTGGTCCTTCTGGGCCGTGACTCTGATGCCGGCCGGGTCCGCAGCCGTCGCCCGAGTGCGAGTGATGACCCAGTCGGAGGGCCTGACGGGGCCCGACCTTCTGGCCGCCTTCGTCACGCGCCGGGTTCTTCCGCTCCAGAGCCGTCCTCATCTGATCTGTCAGATGAGCGGCCAGCTCGATCCGAGCCGGATGTGCACCAAGGACATGCCGCACGAGGAGGTCGCTTATATGGTGAACTACCTCGCGAACTGCAAACTCTCCGAAGAGTGGCAGTTCGGCAAGGAGCCATACAGCCGAGCCAATCCACCGCCCACGGTATGCTCTCCTTGTTTCTTCTTTTTCTCTTAACTCTGTTGCCGAGTTCCTCTTGGCCGACTCTAACTTAGTCGGCTTGTTTTTCGACAGAGCCCTCTCCTTCGGCCGGCCGGCGGGTCTGACACGGAACGTCGATTCGTCCCCGACCGGACGGAACACGATCTGGAGGACCCCGACTTGGGGGCGGCCGGTATGGACGACAACATCGAGCAGGGTGGTGGCCAAGCCGGCGGCGAAGCAGGCGGCTCCGGGCTCGGAGTCACCTTCGACGACTGGGGCGGGCGATGATGAGGCCGAAGTCGCCCCGCGCCGCCAACCGTCATCTGGACGCGGCGCGGGTTCCTCAGCTGCACCGCTTGCTCGGGGCGGAGGGCAAAAGCGTCGCGCCGCCCAGGGTTTGTTCGGCAGTCGGACGAAGAAACCCAGGGCGGGGCGGCAGCAACCAGGCGGGAGGAGGCGGCCGCGAAGGCGGCTCGCTTCCGCAAGATGGTGAAGCAACCGCAGACCGTGTCGGCGTAAGTTCGAATTTTTTTTGTATACTCTTTTTCTTTCTTTTCTCTGGTGGTTCCTGAACCCTTGTCTTTTACTCCAAACGATCATAGCTCCGTTGTCGCTTGAGCGGGCGGCTGCCGCCTCCGTCGTCGAGTCGCTGAGGGGGTCTGGGAGCACCACCCGCCGCGTGGACCCCCCTGCCGACCTTCAGGAAGCGATAGAACAGAACACGCGGGAGGCGCGGGTGGAACGGGAGGCGCGAGAGGCGGAGGCATGGAAGGCAGCCGCCGCTCAGGCGGCGCAGGAGGAGGAGGCGGCGAAGGCGCTCGCTGACGCCGCTGCCAGGGCCTAAGCGGAGGCTGCGGCCGCGGCGGCGGCGGAGGAGGTTTTGATGGTCACCCCGCTGCGCGTCACGGCGCCTGGGGACATGGAGCCCTCGCCAGAGGGAGCCAGCGGCGACCAGGCAGGGCTGGGGAGAGACGACGACGTCATCATCCTGGAGAGGGCGCCGGTGCCGACCCCGTCAACTGGGGCGGCTCAAGGCGGCCGGCCTGATCTGCCGCCTGCGCAGTCGGCGGGGGGCGAGCCGGTCGCGAGGGCTGAGATGGCGGTCCGGATGCCCCCGAGTCGTCGTGCGGGGAAAGCTGCGTCGGAGCCTCAGAAGGCCGCGTCGGAGCTGCAGCCGGCCGTGGGCTCCAGCTCGTCGGCCCCGGACGTGGAGGTGGCCAGCGCTACCTCGGGGTGGACGCCGGGTGGGGGGACGGCCGTGATGAACGTGGCCACGCAGGACGTCCGGACCCGGCTCCAAGCTCAGGCTACGGCGCTGAGGCAGTTCACCGATGAGTTCCTCGCGACACGGGCGGCCATCCGGTTAGTCTCCTTATCTTGCTTCTTCTTGATCTTGATTTCTTCCGTGGGGGCGCGTAAGCGCACCCACTGGGTGTAGTCCCCGAGTTCCGAGTCGGCTGCTGAGCAGGCGGCTTGGAACTTCTTAGTGGATTTGTCTTTGCTAATCTTGTTCTTACTTTGATCTTCTGTCTATCTTGCAGGACTACCACAATCTTTGTGCGGCCGCCTTCAACTCCCAGGCTCGGGAGCAGACCCAGAAGACCGCCGACCTTACTGAGAGCCGAGGTACGTGCTTTGTTCTTTATCTCATGTGGGGGCGCGTCAGCGCACCCACTGGGTGTAGTCCCCGAGATTCGGGCCGACTGCTGAGCAATCGGGTCGGATCTTCCTTGACGACTTCCTCTTACTATTCTTTCTTTTTCTGCCGTCTCCGCAGCGGCCAACGCCAGTCTGAGGGCACAGCTGGGGGAGTCCCAGACTGCCCTTCGTGCCAAGGATGTCGAGCTCGCCGCCTTGGTGCAGGAACGCGACCGCCTGGCCAAGAAGTTGGCCGACCAGGAGGAAGGCCACAAGGCGGCTCTGAAGGCGGTGCAGGACCGCGAAGCCGCCCTCCAGGCTGAGTACGAGATGGAGGCGGCTGGCTGGGCTGAGGCCAGGCAAACTCTGATCTCTGGCTATGGTCAGATCAAAGATCTGGTTGACGGTAAGCCGCCTACCTCTTCGTCCTTTCTTGCCATCTGCCACTTTTGGCTCATTTTCTGACTTGGTGCTCTTTTCTTCTTCTTTCTTGCGCAGAATATTTCCCTGGCTATTCTACCGCCGCCAACCAGACCATCGAGGCCCGCCACCAGGCGCGAAGGCAGGCTGGCTTCGAGATTTCGCCAACCGTCGGCCGTTCGCTGGAGGGGCAGCTCTTGGCGATCCAGGCCCGCATCCAGCCGGCTCACCGACTGCTCCGCCGGCTTCAGCGTGCCGGGGCGCAAGTCTTGGCCGCCCTCTGGCCCGGCCAAGTGGTTCCCCTAGTCGGACTGCCGACTGGCTGGAGGTGGCAGTCGGCCGCTTCGAAGCCTGGAAGGCCTCGGCGGCTCGCTCCGGTGCCAGGCGGGCGCTGGAGTTCGTCAAGGCTTGGTATCCCGGCCTGAGCCTGGGTCAGCTGGCTACCTGGCGGCAGCAAGCCGACACGGAGCTGGAGCCGGCGTGGCCGGCTATCATCCGGCGGGCTTCGGCGATCGCCGACTACACCGACACCAGCGTCTTCGCCCCCGAGGTGGACGACAACGGTGTCGCCCAGCCGGAGGAGTGGTTCGGGCTGAACCCGGCGGACGGTGAAGACTCGGCGGAGGAGATCGACTCCAGCGACCAGGGTGAAGAAGAGGAGGAGGAGGAGGGTGAAGACGCCGAGCCGGCTGGTGGAGCAGCCGGCCAGCCTCAGCCTGATCGCACCTCCAGCACCACGTCGTGCGCGAGTGCGTCGCCTACCGTTGGTGGTGATCAAGCCGAGACCCGCTAGGCGGCCACTCCTTCAGCCGGCGAGGCCGCCTTCACCGACTAGCCCGGTCCCGACACCGCGCCTTAGTCTAGTCTGCCGTCTTTTATTTTTCTGTCCTGTTACTTTTGGAACAATACTTTGTTAAGTCTGCACAATTCCACCCACTGGGGGTGTATTCGAACCATGTTGATTGCCGGCCTGTTGGGGGCTTTATATGTATATATAACTTATGCATGCATTTGGCTTTTCCTCGTACTTTGCTTTTTATCCTTCTGCTGTTTCCTTTGCCGCCCTCCCTTGGTTGCCGCCTCCCTAGTCAGACAGTTGCTCTGCAATCTGTAGCTGGAGGAGTGCTTGGCCAATTGGGGGGGGGGAAGTACTCTAGCTTTGCTGGACTTAAAGCTAAGTGTTGAGGAAGCCGGCCAGCCGGCTGTTTTGACAGCCGACAGGCATGTTTGGAGGCCGTCTTTTTGCTATATAGGTTCGTTGTTCCTTAGCCATTTTTCGTGTGGGCATCCTTTCTGCCTTGCCTCTTGCTAGTCGGACAGTCGGTTCTTCGAGCTGCGACTTTCAACAAGAGAGGACTCAGGAGCCGGCACACTACTTTTCTGACTTCAGGTAGAACTTTTAATATAGCTCAAGGCGGCCAGTCCCCGAGCCGACTAGTCGAACCCGGTGCCAGACAAGAAATCAAATGTAATAATACATTCATGGATATGACACTTGTCATTCATAGATAAACAAAGGCAGTCCCCGAGTACTGTTCGGGGGGCCTGTTGGTTTGTACTTAATACAAAAGGGTAGCATGATACATACTGCTTCAACTGTAAAATCGTCTCAGGAGGTTTGCGTTCCATGGTCGCTCCGACTCCTTGCCGGAGTCGTCTCTCTTGCGTGCTCTTGGTTTTTGCGCATCGATCAGGTAGTTGGAGTCGTTGCCTAGTGCCTTGCTGATGACGAAGGGGCCTTCCCAAGGGGCCGAGAGCTTGTGCTGGCCGGCTGTTCGCTGGATCAGCCGGAGCACAAGGTCGCCCTCTTGGAAGGATCTTGCCTTGACATTGCGGTTGTAGTAGCGGCGCAGCCCTTGCTGGTAGATGGCGGACCGGCTGAGTGCTAACAGCCGGGCTTCTTCCAGTAGGTCGACGCCGTCTTCTCTTGCTTCCTTGGCCTCCTCCTCCGTGTACATGGTGATCCGAGGTGAGTCGAACTCAATGTCTGTTGGGATGATAGCCTCGGCACCGTACACGAGGAAGAATGGAGTGAAGCCAGTTGACTTGTTGGGTGTAGTGCGCAGGCTCCAGAGGACAGCCGGCAGCTCATTGAGCCAGCAGCCAGCCGATCGCTCCAGTGGTACAACCAGTCGGGGCTTGATGCCGGAGAGGATGAGTCCATTTGCTCGCTCGACCTGACCATTTGACTGCGGGTGGGCAACGGACGCTAAGTCCAGTCGGATGCCCTGTGTCGCGCAGAAACGTGCCAGTGCTCCTTTGGCGAAGTTCGTGCCGTTGTCGGTGATGCTGTGCGGCACGCCGTACCGAGTAGTGATGTCAGTGATGAATGTCACGGCAGTCGGCCCGTTCAGCTTCTTAATCGGCTTTGCTTCGATCCACTTTGTGAACTTGTCCACAGCGACCAGTAGATGTGTCAAGCCGCCGCGGGCTGTCTTGAAAGGGCCCACCATGTCCAGTCCCCAGACGGAAAAAGGCCAGGTGAGGGGAATGGTCTTGAGTGCAGAAACCGGCAGGTGTTGCTTGGAACTAAAAACTTGGCATCCTCTGCAGCTCTTGACTATTTCTTTAGCATCCTCCAAGGCAGTCGGCCAGAAGAAACCATGGCGGAAAGCCTTGGGCACAAGTGATCTTGAGGCTACGTGGTGGCCGCATTCGCCTTGGTGGATGTCCTTGAGTATTGCCACTCCTTTTTCTGGCTCGACACAACGCTGGAAGACTCCAGTGACGCTGCGCTTCACAAGCTCTCTGTTGATTATTGCGTATGCTACGGCTTGTCGTTGCACTAGTCTTGCTGAGACCTCGTCAGCCGGCAGCTCTCTGCTGACTAGGAACTTGAGGATGTGCTGGGCCCATGACGGAGCTGTGACTTCTTCTTCTGTTAATGTAGCCACCATGACTCGGGTGGGTGGGTTGGGTGGCGTGGAATTGGAGTAGGCCACCGCTTCTTGTGTCGTTGCAGTCCCCGGGCCGACTGCTGCAGTCCCCGGGCCGGGTTCTGAAGTCTCCGGGCCGGGTGCGACTACGGCAGTCCCCGGGCCAGTTGTCGAAGTCCCCGTGCCGCCTACGGGTTTTCTCCAGTCGGATCCGGCTGTATCTGGCGCAGGCGGTACGAAGATGGAGTCCGACTCTGGAGACGGCTTCATGGACGGCTTGAGGAGGCGCTGGAGGGAGACGCCAGTCGGTATGGCTTGACGGGTGGAGCCAATCCGTGCTAGGGCATCTGCTTGGTCGTTGTCGGCCCTTGGCACGTGGAGGAACTCGCACCCTTCGAAGTATCCGCTGATCTGCTGGACGAGGAATCGATAGGTCGCCATGTTCGCGTCCTTGGCGTCCCAGTCGCCAGACGACTGCTGGACCACCAAGTCTGAGTCGCCGTAACACAGGATCCGGCGTATGCCAAGCTCTTTGGCTAGCCGGAGCCCATGTACGTGTGCCTCGTACTCGGCCACGTTGTTGGAGGCAGCGAAGTGGATCTGTAGTGTGTACTTGAGCTTGTCGCCTTTGGGAGAGGTGAGGACGATGCCGGCTCCCAAGCCGGTGCGCATCTTGGACCCGTCAAAGTGCATCCGCCAATGGGTAGAGTCGGGAGCCGGCGGTAGGTACTGGGTCTCGGCCCAGTCGACGAGGAAGTCAGCCAGTGCTTGCGACTTGATGGCGATGCGGGGTTGGTAGAAGATTGTGTAGGGCGCCAATGCAATGGCCCATTTAGCCACCCGGCCGGATGCATCCCGGCTGCCTATGATCTCGGCAAGCGGGGCGGTGCACACGACCGTGATGGGGTGCTCTTGGAAGTAGGGCTTCAGTCTCTTGGCAGCGAAGTACACCCCATAGCACATCTTCTGGTAGTGCGGGTAGTTTTGCTTTGAGCTGGATAGCACTTCGCTGAGATAGTACACCGGCCTCTGGACTAGCTGGGCTCGGCCTTCCTCCGGCCGCTGGACCACAACAACAGTGCTGACGACTCGGCTAGTCGCAGCGATGTAGAGGAGCATGGGCTCCTTCTCAGTCGGCGCCGCCAGGACAGGCGGAGTGGTCAGCATTTTCTTCAACTCATGGAAGGCTTGGTCGGCTTGGTCGTTCCACTCGAAGTGAGTGGACTTCTTCATGAGTCGGTACAGGGGGAGAGCCTTCTCTCCTAGGCGGCTGATAAAATGTTTCAGGGAGGCTAAACGCCAGTGAACTTCTGCACATCTCGTAGCTTGGTGGGAATCTCCATCCTCTCGATGGCCTTCATCTTGACAGGGTTGCATTCGATGCCGCGTTCGGAGACCAGGAAGCCTAGCAGCTGGCTGGCTGGCACTCCGAACACGCACTTCTCGGGGTTGAGCTTGATTTGGAATCGGCGCTAGTTGGCGAATGTTTCTTTCAGGTCTTCCAGCAAGGTACCGCGCTTCTCTGTCCTCACCACAATGTCGTCTACATAGACGTGGGCATTTCTTCCGAGTTGTTTCAAGAGGCATTTCTGCATGCAACGCTGAAAAGTGGCACCGGCATTCCTCAAGCCGAATGTCATAGTCAGGTAGCAGAAAGCTCCAAAGGGTGTGATGAAGGCAGTCTTCAAGCGGTCAGCTGGGTCCAACTTGATCTGATGGTACCCTGAGTACGCATCCAAAAAACTTAACAGCTCGCATCCGGCTGTGGAGTCTATCACTTGGTCGATCCGTGGCAGAGCAAACGGATCCTTTGGGCAGGCCTTGTTCAGGCTGGTGTAGTCTATACACATACGCCACTTGTTATTCTTCTTCAGAACCAGAACTGGGTTGGCAAGCCATTCTGGAAATAACACTTCCATGATAAAGCCAGCGGCAAGGAGCCGGGCTATCTCTTCTCCCACAATTCTTCGCTTCTCTTCTGACAGTCGGCGGAGGGGTTGCTTGACCGGCTTCGCGTCACCGCGGACATGTAATTTGTGCTCGGCGAAATCCTTCGGGATACCCGGCATGTCCTTTGGGGACCATGCGAAAATGTCTCGATTCTCACGGAGGAAGTCGACGAGCTCGCCTTCCTATTTACTGTCCAAGTTCGCCCCAATGACAGCGAACCTCTTCGGGTTCTCCGGGTCCAGAGGTATCTTCTTCGTCTCTTTGGCAGGCTGGAAGGAGCCCTGCACATCACAATCTTTGGGGTTGGGGGACAGGGCCGGCTGCTTGCCGGCCATGGCCACAACCCGCTCTAGCATCTTCTTTTCTTCTGCCACCACGAGGGACTCGGCCAGCCGGCTGCTGGCCATGGCACACTCGATGGACTTCTTGTAATCGCCGGCTACCATGATGATCCCCTTCGAGCTCGGCATCTTCATCTTCAGGTAGGCGTAGTGGGGCACAGCCATGAACTTGGCCAGAGCAGGTCGGCCAAGCAGAGCATAATAGGGGCTCTCCAAATCCACTACCTCGAACCAGATTGCTTCTCGGCGGAAATGATCTTTGTCTCCGAAGAGAACATCCATTTTAATCTTGCCGATTGGGGAGCAAGACAAGCCGGGGACGATACCATGGAAGACGGTGCGGCTCGGCATGAGCTGATTTGCTTTGATGTTCAGCTTCTCCATGGTATCGCGGTACAGTATGTTGATACTGCTTTCGCCATCTATTAGGACGCGGGAGAATCGGGCAGCTCGCCTCTCCGTCGCGAGGGTGACATCCAAGACCATTGCATAGGAGCCAGGAGAGGGCATTACCTCTGGGTGGTCGGCCTGGCTCCAGCTGATTGGCTTCTCTGACCAGCGCATGAACTCGGGGGTGCTAGAGGCGACTGCATTCACTTCTTGATGCTGTCGGCGTCGACTGCGCTTGTCGTCGGCTTGACTGGTGAAGACGACGTAGGCGGTGTGCTCTTCGGGGAATTCGTCTTGGATGGCGCCGACTGCCGGCCGAGCCGCCGGCTGTTGGGGGGCTGGAGGCGGCGGACCGGGAGGTGGAGGCGGCAACATCCCCTCGCCCTTGGTGATACGGGTGAGCCAATGGCATTTCCGGGTTGTGTGGTTGGACGGCTTCGCGCCGCTGTGGAATTTGCAGGGGGCATCAAGAGCCTGTTCGTAGGAGAAAGCCGGCTGCCAAGCCGGCCTGCCACCCTTCTTCTTGGGAGCGGGCCGTTCTTCGGGCTACTCATCTTCAACGGTGGCCACCTGCCGACTGGAGGAAGTCGGCATGGGGGCCTTGCGCTTGTGGTCGTTCTGGTAGGGGCGCCGATTAGGGTCGCCAGCCGGCGTCTTAGGAGCCGGAGCAATCATCTTCCCTGAGGCGTCTACTCGGAGCTCGGTCTTCATTGAGGAGTCGGCTGTGGCATACTTGTCCGCGATGACCAGCAACTCGTCGAGGGTAGCCGGCTCATCACAGAGGAGTCGGTGCTTGAGGAGGGTGCCCTCTCGGCACCCGGCGGGGAAGTACTCGATGGCCTGGACCTCATGCACCCCCTCGCAGGAGTTGCGGAGCTCGGCCCACCGCGTGAGGTAGTCGCGGGTCGACTCGTTGGGCCCTTGGACGCAGAGGGAGAGCTGGCGAGGCTTGGGAGGCCGCTTGTAGGTGCTGGTGAAGTTGCGGACGAAGACTTCTGTGAAGTCCAGCCAACTATTGATGCTGTAGGGCTTGAGGCTATTGAGCCATGTGCACGCCGTGCCTTGCAGCATGAGGGGGACGTACTTCATGGCGACGCGCCGATTGCCGTTGGCTATGCTGACGGCCGTGGAGTAGTCGATGAGCCAATCTTCCGGCTTCACTGAGCCGTTGTACTTGGGCGTGTCTCTAGGGAGCGAGAACCCTTTGGGGAAGGGCTCGTCGCGGATGCGGGGGCCAAAGCATGGCGGGCCAACATCGTCTTCTTCTTCTAACGCCAGGGATCGAGCAAGGCGGTCGATCCGGTGGCGGGCGTCGTTCTCGCCGACTCCTTCTCGGCGGCCGAGTCGGTCGCCAAGAGTCGGGTGCGTGATAGGCGGCGGGGTGAGACATCGCTCTCTTTGAGGCGGAGGAGGAGGCAGATTTCCTTGGTGCTCCACTGCTCGAGGGCGGCCCTCCGCGTCGCGCTCGATGGTGACGCGAGTCCGGCTGCGGCTGGCAGCCGGCTCCTTGTCTTTCTTCTGGCATGCGCCGCTCGCAGTCAGCGAGCGGGACGTCGCGGCGTGCTCCCGGCGCGGGGGATGGTTATCAGCACGGGCGCCGGCTTCGTGTCGTTCTGCAGCCGCGTCGATCAGCCGCTGGATCCGTCTTGTCATGTAAGGGAGCTCATCGGCTCCCAGCCCATTGAGCTCTTCTGCAGCCGCCTGAGCGGCTCGCAGATTCTCGAGCGGGGTGGCGTAGACGGGGCGATCTGCCCCCAGCATACTGGCGACGGCCGCGCCGCGCTTCTGGACAAAGCCGGCCCGGCTCGGGCCACTAGGCGGCGGCGTACCGAAGGCGGCGCGGTCGACTTCGCGCTGGTGGGCCTCGGTGAGGCGTCTCATGGAGGCTATCTTCTGGCCCTCCGCGATGAGGGCGAGGCGGCGTGCCTCCAGGGTCTCGGCATCGGCATCGGCCGGGATGGGGACGGAGAGGTCGTGCATCGCCGCTTGCAGGGCGTCGTGGGCGTTCTCGCCCGAGTCGGTGACATGGCTGATGACCAGCACTTCGGTGACAGCGCTGCTGCCGCTGTCAGCTCGAGGGAGGGGATCGTCGAAGACCACCACGTCGGAGGGGTAAGCGTCGAGCGATGCCGTGTCGGAGTCGACAAGCATCGGGTCGGTGGAGCCGACCGACTCCACATCTGCAGCAGGCTCGCTGGAGACGTGAAGCTGGTCGAGGAGGCTGACGAGGCGGCTCTTGGGGTAGTCCGTGCCTGCGTCGGACGAAGGCTCGTCGGAGATGCGAGTCTCGCCGAGCAGATCGGCGAGGCAGCTCGCTGCGCAGGCGTCGTCGACGCCTTGCAGCGCGTCGAGGCAAACGCCATCGGGCGCAGCAGGATGGCTGCACTCGCGGGGGAGGAAGAGGGTTCCGCTCCAGAATAGGTCTCCGGACGACGGTGCACCTGGCCCCATGGTGGGCGCCAAATGTCGGGTGGTTGGTGCGACATATGCCAACGGGTGGCTTATCATTGTGGGTGCCAATAAGACGTCGTCGGTGCCTGGAAACGGGATGAGGCGAAGACATGCACGCCGGCGGATCTTACCCAGGTTCGGGGCTCTCCGAGGAGATAACACCCCTAGTCCTGCTCTGCGGGGTCTCCGCATGATCACTAGATCAGTAAAAGTAGCTACAATCGCTCCTAGAGCTGTTGGGTTCAAGGGAGAAGAAGAACAAGGCTAGCTCTCACTTCTCTCTCTCTATGGTGTGTGTGCTATGCTCAGAAGCCAACCCTTTGCATGGGTGCTCCGGGGGTTTATATAGGCCTACCCCCCGGGGGTACAATAGTAATCCGGCTGGGCTCTGGTCCCAGCCGTTAGTGTCTACGTTCGCCGGCTTCTCCGCCGGCTGTTGGGACCCGCCGACTGGTGGGTCCCGCCGGCTGCCGGTCTCTTGGTCGACAGGCTGGCCCCACCGCCTAGGATCTTGTCGGCGGCTGCTTACTGTAGCCTCGCCCTTGATGATGAGGGCTTCATTGAGGTAAGCGTGGCTACTGTGGGCCGCCTCGGGGGCTCTCACTGTAGCCTTACCTCGTCTTGTCTTCTTAATGTGGCACATGCTTCGAGGGAGGGGGTAGCCGGCTTCTGGGGGCCGGCTACGCCCTTGGCCGACTGGGGGAGGCCGGCCACCTTCACGCCTCTCTCTGGCTGAAGGGGCCCGCCGCCCGTGGGCCGTACGAGAGTCTGTCGTGGATGACATTGAGGCTAGCATGGCTGCAGTGCCGAGCCGAACGGGAGACGGTCGTCCAGTACGGCCACCTGTAGCCATGCCCGCCTCGGGCTTCGGGGGTAGTGGGCCGCACTGTGGCCACACCCCGTCTTGTCACCGTTATGTGGGTGTAGCTTTGGTGGTTGTGGTCTCGGCCGGCTTCTTGGAGTCGGCGTTCTTCGAGGCCGGCTTCCTGGAGTCGGCCACCCCGCGGATATCCTGGGGGGAGGTTGCTGAGGCTGGGCCGCCTCCCGTGAGTCGGCTTCGGGGCTAGCCGGCCAGGGGAGGTGGTCCAATGCTTGGAGTGCTTGGAGGCCCAAAGGCCTGATAATTTTTCAGAAGAACCGGGGGTAGTCGGTTAGGCTACCCGTGGCCATTTACTCCGACAGCTGGTGCGCCCCCCATGGGCCTCCCCCTGCGCCTAGGGTTGGAAACCCTGCGGGTGGGGGGCGCCCCACCTGACTTGGGGGGAAAGTCCCCCCCCCCTTGGCCGCCGCCCCCCCTTGAGATGGGATCTCCAGGGGCCGGCGCCCCCCCAGGGCCCCTATATAAAGGGGGGAGGGAGGGCTGCGCACCCAAGCCCCTGGCGCCTCCCTCTCCCCCCGTAACACCTCTCCCTCCCGCTGAGCTTGGCGAAGCCCTGCCGAGATCCCCACTTCTTCCACCACCACACTGTCGTGCTGCTGGATCTCCAGCAACCTCTCCTTCCCCCTTGCTGGATCAAGAAGGAGGAGACGTCTCTCCCAACCGTACGTGTGTTGAACGCGGAGGTGCCGTCCGTTCGGCGCTAGGATCATCGGTGATTTGGATCACGACGAGTACGACTCCATCAACCCCGTTCTCTTGAACGCTTCCGCTCGCGATCTACAAGGGTATGTAGATGCACTCCTTCCCTCTCATTGCTAGTAAACTCCATAGATTGATCTTGGTGATGCGTAGAAAATTTTAAATTTCTACTACGATCCCCATCAGTGGCATCATGAGCCAGGTCTATGCGTAGTTTCTATGCACGAGTAGAACACAAGTTGTTGTGGGCGTTGATTTTGTCAATTTACTTGCCGTTACTAGTCTTATCTTGATTCGGCGGCATCGTGGGATGAAGCGGCCCAGATCGACCTTACACGTACGCTTACGTGAGACAGGTTCCACCGACTGACATGCACTAGTTGCATAAGGTGGCTAGCGGGTGTCTGTCTCTCCCACTTTAGTCGGATCGGATTCGATGAAAAGGGTCCTTATGAAGGGTAAATAGAAATTGGCATATCACGTTGTGGTTTTGGCGTAGGTAAGAATCGTTCTTGCTAGAAACCTATAGCATCCACGTAAAAGTTTGCAACAACAATTAGAGGACGTCTAACTTGTTTTTGCAGCAAGTGTCATGTGATGTGATATGGCTAGAAGGATGTGACGAATGATATATGTGATGTATGAGATTGATCATGTTCTTGTAATAGGAATCACGACTTGCATGTCGATGAGTATGACAACCGGCAGGAGCCTAGGAGTTGTCTTAATTTATTTATGACCTGCGTGTCAACTGAAACGCCATGTAATTACTTTACTTTATTGCTAACCGTTAGCCATAGTAGTAGAAGTAATAATTGGCGAGACAACTTCATGAAGACATGATGATGGAGATCATGATGATGGAGATCATGGTCTCATGCCGGTGACGATGATGAACATGGCGCCCCGAAGATGGAGATCAAAAGGAGCAAAATGATATTGGCCATATCATGTCACTATTTGATTGCATGTGATGTTTATCATGTTTTACATCTTATTTGCTTAGAACGACGGTAGCATAAATAAGATGATCCCTCGCTAAAATTTCAAGAAAGTGTTCCCCCTAACTGTGCACCGTTGCGAAGGTTCGTTGTTCCGAAGCACCACGTGATGATCGGGTGTGATAGGTTCTAACGTTCGCATACAACAGGTGTAAGCCAGATTTACACATGCAATACACTTAGGTTGACTTGACGAGCCTAGCATGTACAGACATGGCCTCGGAACACAAGAGACCGAAAGGTCGAACATGAGTCGTATAGCAGATACGATCAACATGAAGATGTTCACCGATGATGACTAGTCCGTCTCACGTGATGATCGGACACGGCCTACTTGACTCGGATCATGTAACACTTAGATGACTAGAGGGATGTCTGTCTGAGTGGGAGTTCGTTAATAATTTGATTAGATGAACTTTATTATCATGAAATTAGTCTAAAAATCTTTACAATACGTCTTGTAGATCAAATGGCCCACGCTAATGTTGCCCTCAACTTCAACGCGTTCCTAGAGAAAACCAAGCTGAAAGACGATGGTAGCAACTACACGGACTAGGTCCGTAACCTGAGGATTATCCTCATAGCTGCCAAGAAAGCATATGTCCTTGAAGCACCGCTGGGTGATCCACCTGTTTTCCCAGCAACTCAAGACGTTCTGAACGCCTGGCAGTCGCGTAGTGATGATTACTCCCTGGTTCAGTGCGGCATGCTTTACAGCTTAGAACCGGGGCTCCAAAAGCGTTTCGAGCAGCACGGAGCATATGAAATGTTCCAAGAGCTGAAAATGGTTTTCCAAGCTCATGCCCGGGTCGAGAGATATGAAGTCTCCGACAAGTTCTACAGTTGTAAGATGGAGGAGAATAGTTCCGTCAGCGAACACATACTCAAAATGTCTGGGTTGCACAACTGCTTGTGTCGGCTGGGAGCTAATCTCCCGGATGACGCGGTCGTTGACAGAATCCTTCAGTCGCTCCCACCTAGCTACAAGAGCTTTGTGATGAACTTCAATATGCAGGGGATGGAAAAGACCATTCCTGAGGTATATTCAATGCTGAAATCAGTGGAGGTGGAGATCAAAAAGGAACATCAAGTGTTGATGGTGAATAAAACCACTAAGAAAGGCAAGGGTAAGAGGAACTTCAAGAAAGACGGCAAGGGAGTTGTCGCGCCCGGTAAGCAAACTGCCGGGAAGAAGACAAAGAATGGACCTAAGCCTGAGACTGAGTGCTTTTATTGCAAGGGAAACGGTCACTGGAAGCGGAACTGCCCCAAATACTTAGCGGATAAGAAGGCCGGCAATACCAAAGGTATGTGTGATATACATGTTATTGATGTGTACCTAACCAGCGCTCGTAGTAGCTCCTGGGTATTTGATACCGGTGCGGTTGCTCATATTTGTAACTCAAAGCAGGAGCTGCGGAATAAGCGGAGACTGGCGAAAGATGAGGTGACGATGCGCGTCGAGAATGGTTTCAAGGTCGATGTGATCGCCGTCGGCACGCTACCTCTACATTTACCTATGGGATTAGTTTTAAACCTCAATAATTGTTATTTAGTGCCAGCTTTGAGCATGAACATTGTATCTGGATCTCGTTTAATGCGAGATGGCTACTCATTTAAATCCGAGAATAATGGTTGTTCTATTTATATGAGAGATATGTTTTATGGTCATGCCCCGCTGGTCAATGGTTTATTCTTAATGAATCTCGAACGTGATGTTACACATATTCATAGTGTGAATGCCAAGAAATGTAAGGTTGATAATGATAGCCCACATACTTGTGGCACTGCCGCCTTGGTCACATTGGTGTCAAACGCATGAAGAAACTCCATGCAGATGGACTTTTGGAGTCTCTTGATTATGAATCATTTGACACGTGCGAACCATGCCTCATGGGCAAAATGACCAAGACTCCGTTCCCCGGAACAATGGAGCGAGCAACCAACTTATTGGAAATCATACATACTGATGTGTGCGGTCCAATGAGTGTTGAGGCTCGCGGTGGCTATCGTTATGTTCTCACCCTCACTGATGACTTGAGTAGATATGGGTATGTCTACTTAATGAAACACAAGTCTGAGACCTTTGAAAAGTTCAAGGAATTTCAGAGTGAGGTTGAGAATCAACGTGACAGGAAAATAAAGTTCTTACGATCAGATCGTGGAGGGGAATATTTGAGTCACGAATTTGGCACACACTTAAGGAAATGTGGAATTGTTTCACAACTCACGCCGCCTGGAACACCTCAGCGTAATGGTGTGTCCGAACGTCGTAATCGCACTCTATTGGATATGGTGCGATCTATGATGTCTCTTACCGATCTACCGCTATCATTCTGGGGTTATGCTTTAGAGACTGCCGCATTCACTTTAAATAGGGCTCCGTCGAAAACCGTTGAGACGACACCGTATGAATTATGGTTTGGAAAGAAACCTAAGCTGTCGTTTCTTAAAGTTTGGGGATGCGATGCTTATGTCAAGAAACTTCAATCTGAAAAGCTCGAACCCAAGTCGGAAAAATGTGTCTTCATAGGATACCCTAAGGAAACCATTGGGTATACCTTCTACCTCAGATCCGAAGGCAAGATCTTCTTTGCCAAGAACGGGTCCTTTCTGGAGAAAGAGTTTCTCTCGAAAGAAGTAAGTGGGAGGAAAGTGGAACTTGATGAGATGACCCCTCTCGAACCGGAAAGTAGCGCAGCACAAGAAAATGTTTCTGTGGTGCCTGCACCGACTAGAGAGGAAGTTAATGATGACGATCATGATCAAGTTACCACTGAACTTCGTAGGTCCACAAGGACACGTTCCGCACCAGAGTGGTACGGCAACCCTGTCTTCGAAATCATGTTGTTGGACAACGGTGAACCTTCGAACTATGAAAAAGCAATGGCGGGTCCAGATTCCAACAAATGGCTTGAAGCCATGCAGTCCGAGATAGGATCCATGTATGAAAACAAAGTATGGACTTTGACAGACTTGCCCGATGATCGGCGAGCGATAGAAAATAAATGGGTCTTTAAGAAGAAGACGGACGCGGATGGAAATGTTACCATCTATAAAGCTCGACTTGTTGCTAATGGTTATCGTCAAGTTCAAGGTGTTGACTACGATGAGACCTTCTCACCCGTAGCGAAGCTGAAGTCCGTCCGAATCATGTTAGCAATTGCCGCATTCTACGATTATGAAATATGGCAAATGGACGTCAAAACGGCATTCCTTAAGGAAGAATTGTATATGATGCGGCCCGAAGGTTTTGTCGATCCTAAGAATGCTAACAAAGTATGCAAGCTCCAGCGCTCAATCTATGGGCTGGTGCAGGCATCTCGGAGTTGGAACATTCGCTTTGATGAGATGATCAAAGCGTTTGGGTTTACACAGACTTATGGAGAAGCCTGTGTTTACAAGAAAGTGAGTGGGAGCTCTGTAGCATTTCTCATATTATATGTGGATGACATACTATTGATGGGAAATGATATAGAATTCTTGGAAAGTATAAAGGCCTACTTGAATAAGTGTTTTTCAATGAAGGACCTTGGAGAAGCTGCTTACATATTAGGCATCAAGATCTATAGAGATAGATCGAGACGCCTCATAGGTCTTTCACAAAGCACATACCTTGACAAGATATTGAAGAAGTTCAATATGGATCAGTCCAAGAAGGGGTTCTTGCATGTATTGCAAGGTGTGAGATTGAGCACGGCTCAATGCCCGACCACGGCAGAAGATAGAGAAAAGATGAGTGTCGTCCCCTATGCCTCGTCCATAGGGTCTATTATGTATGCCATGCTGTGTATCAGACCTGATGTAAACCTTGCCGTGAGTTTGGTAGGAAGGTACCAAAGTAATCCCGGCATGGAACACTGGACAACGGTCAAGAACATCCCGAAGTACCTGAAAAGGACTAAGGATATGTTTCTCGTTTATGGAGGTGACGAAGAGCTCGTCGTAAAGGGTTACGTCGATGCTAGCTTCGACAGAGATCTGGATGACTCTAAGTCACAAACCGGATACGTGTATATTTTGAATGGTGGGGCAGTCAGCTGGTGCAGTTGCAAGCAGAGCGTCGTGGCGGGATCTACATGTGAAGCGGAGTACATGGCAGCCTCGGAGGCAGCACATGAAGCAATCGGGATGAAGGAGTTCATTGCCGACCTAGGAGTCATTCCCAATGCATCGGGGCCGATGACTCTCTTTTGTGACAACACTGGAGCTATTGCCCTTGCCAAGGAGCCCAGGTTTCACAAGAAGACCAGGCACATCAAGCGTCGCTTTAACTCCATTCGTGAAAATGTTCAAAATGGAGACATAGATATTTGTAAAGTGCATACGGATTTGAATGTCACAAATCCATTGACTAAACCTCTTCCACGGGCAAAACATGATCAACACCAGAACTCTATGGGTGTATGATTCATCACAATGTAACTAGATTATTGACTCTAGTGCAAGTGGGAGACTGTTGGAAATATGCCCTAGAGGCAATAATAAAATGGTTATTATTATATTTCCTTGTTCATGATAATTGTCTTTTGTTCAAGCTATAATTGTGTTATCCGGAAATCGTAATACATGTGTGGACACATAGACCATAACATGTCCCTAGTGAGCCTCTAGTTGACTAGCTCGTTGATCAATAGATGGTTACGGTTTCCTGACCATGGACATTGGATGTCATTGATAACGGGATCACATCATTAGGAGAATGATGTGATGGACAAGACCCAATCCTAGGCATAGCACTAGATCGTGTAGTTCGCTTGCTGATGCTTTTCTAATGTCAAGTATCATTTCCTTAGACCATGAGATCATGCAACTCCCGGATACCGTAGGAATGCTTTGGGTGTACCAAACATCACAACGTAACTGGGTGGCCATAAAGGTGCACTACAGGTATCTCCGAAAGTGTCTGTTGGGTTGGCACAGATCGAGACTGGGATTTGTCACTCCGTATGACGGAGAGGTATCTCTGGGCCCACTCGGTAATGCATCATCATAATGAGCTCAATGTGACCAAGTGATTGGTCACGGGATCATGCATTACGGTACGAGTAAAGTGACTTGTCGATAACGAGATTGAACGAGGTATTGGGATACCGACGATAGAATCTCGGGCAAGTAACGTACCGATTGACAAAGGGAATTGTATACGGGATTACTTGAATCCTCGACATCGTGGTTCATCCGATGAGATCATCGAGGAGCATGTGGGGGCCAACATGGGTATCCAGATCCCGCTGTTGGTTATTGACCGGAGAGTCGTCTCGGTCATGTCTGCGTGTCTCCCGAACCCGTAGGGTCTACACACTTAAGGTTCGGTGATGCTAGTGTTGTAGAGATATTAGTATGCGGTAACCCGAAAGTTGTTCGGAGTCCCGGATGAGATATCACAAGGAGTTCCGGAATGGTCCGGAGGTAAAGATTTATATATAGGAAGTCCAGTTTCGGCCACCGGAAAGTTTCAGGGGTCACCTGTATTGTACCGGGACCACCGGAAGGGTCCCGGGGGTCCATCGGGTGGGACCACCTATCCCGGAGGGCCCCATGGGCTGAAGTGGGAAGGGAACCAGCCCCTGGTGGGCTGGTGCACCCCCCATGGGCCTCCCCCTGCGCCTAGGGTTGGAAACCCTGGGGGTGGGGGGCGCCCCACCTGACTTGGGGGGCAAGTTCCCCCCCTTGGCCGCCCCCCTTGAGATGGGATCTCCAGGGGCCGGTGCCCCCCCAGGGCCCCTATATAAAGGGGGGAGGGAGGGCTGCGCACCCAAGCCCCTGGGGCCTCCCTCTCGCTGAGCTTGGCGAAGCCCTGCCGAGATCCCCGCTGCTTCCACCACCACGCCGTCGTGCTGCTGGATCTCCATCAACCTCTCCTTCCCCCTTGCTGGATCAATAAGGAGGAGACGTCTCTCCCAACCGTACGTGTGTTGAACGTGGAGGTGTCGTCCGTTCGGCGCTAGGATCATCAGTGATTTGGATCACGACGAGTACAACTCCATCAACCCCGTTCTCTTGAACGCTTCCGCTCGCGATCTACAAGGGTATGTAGATGCACTCCTTCCCTCTCGTTGCTAGTAAACTCCATAGATTGATCTTGGTGATGCGTAGAAAATTTTAAATTTTTGCTACGATCCCCATCAACTTGTTATTTAGAATCTCAAATGATGTTAGAGGTGTTGGAAAACATGCTTCTATGGTTCAAACCCAACTAGAACAAGTTGCTAAATCACAAAGAGAATTACTTGATGAAATGAATCATAATATGCATGACTTTGTTGTTAGAGTTGCAACTAGCACTACAAAAAAAATACACTTCCATGATGATACGTGTTTGTCACAGTAGGTCGCGTTTTTTGTGATGCATGTACATCCATGACAAATTTATGACAAAATCAAGATAGTCATACATGTGCTGTCGTAGAAGTGTTCCATGACATTACCAAAATTATCATCACGGAAGTGTCCACTTCCATGACGATAAATCGCGCGTCACAGAAGTGCTTTCGTCAAGGGTGACCGACACATGGCATCCACCGTACCGAACGCCGTTAAGCTATCGGGTCGGGTTTTGGATCTGATAACCCGTTAACAGCCCCGACCAATGGGGATTTCCACGTGTAAAATCATCATTGGCTAGAGGAAACACATGTCGGCTCATCGTTGGGACAGATGTCAGCCACTCACTGGACAGAAGGCGCCTATGATACATCGACACATGGCACGGCCCAACAGTGGCCCATTCCTGTGAAAAGGCCGGCCCGTTTGACTTGGTTAAAAGCTGGCGGGCCGGCCCATGGAAAGCCTGTTAATGGCCTGTTCGCATATAGCCCATTTACATCCCGCTAACCCAAGGCCCGTTACGACCTATCCAAATTAGGCCCAGTAGCGTCATCTGGGCAATCCAATATGATTCCAGCCCATTTTCACTTCTGGCCCATGTATAGCCCATGACGTCTTTCGGCCCATATGAGGCCCTTTGTAACTTGGCCCATTAGCGGCCCGTGCTGAAACTGGCCCGTAATGAACAGTGTATTACTTTACACCCATTAACGGCCCGTGGTGAAACTGGCCTGTAATGAACAGTGTATCACTTTATACCCATTAACGGCCCGTTATTCCGTTGGGCCGTTTCCAGCCCAAGTTAACTTTCGGCCTTCTGAGGGCCCATTTATTCTTGGGCTCAGTTGCAGCATTCGGTTACTTACGGCCCATTACTGTCATTTTCTGCTTGTGGGCCAAATTCAGCCCATCGTTACAGTCGGCCCGTTTGTGGACCGTTAGTCTGTTGGGCCATTTTCATAGCGTCACCAAATACGGCCTATTAACGGCCCGTTATGGTCAGCCCATAAAACGTACGATTTCCATTAAAGGCCCATCTACGGCCCATCAAAGGCCCGTACAAGACCAATAAATGAGTCGGCGGCCCGTGGATCCTACGAGACGTAGAAGGCCCATGGATCCTATGAGACGTAGAAGGCCCATGGATCCTACGAGATGTAGAAGGCCCATGGATCCTACGAGACATAGAAGGCCCATGGATCCTACGAGACGTAGAAGGCCCATGGATCCGACGGCCCGTGAAGGGCCATGGTCGGGCGAGTTGGCCCCCGTTTGAACGATATAGCATATTCAAAGAATTATCCTACTCAATACTATACAACAAAGAGATCAAGGCATAGAAAGGTAGAATAATCCTACACTATACAATAAAGAAATTACAACCGATTATACCCACTGAGCACTATGGTTCGGCACAGGTGATAATAAAGCATACACAAACAACAAATTACATACACTGGGCAAATACAGCTCATACATCATGGACGCGCATCAACTTAACTCCATTTGAACTATAATCTCTTCAGAAAATAGGATTGGCCGGATTCAGATAGCACAAATTTCAGTCTGCAAAATCTCTAATTCCTTCATGGTTACCTCAGTGTCTTGTTTCATTTTTTTGACTCCTGCAACTAATACCTGCATGTCCAGTCTCAACTTGTTGATTATACGTTGAAAATCATGTACACGTTGTCTTGCCACCTCTAGTTGATGCTCGAGAACATCAGCACATTCCAATTCCAATCCATAATCATTCGGTAACGGCCATGCCGCACTGCTCGCAGATCTTTGTGTTGATGTCACTTCATCCTGAAATGTTTTTGTAAGTACACATGACTAGGGAAAAAATATAGTTACAACAGTGAAGCGAACAAGACACTATTTTGTACTACATGGCAAAACAGGACTAACAATAATGTTACACGTCACTTAAAAAAAATGTTACACGTCATGAAGCATAAGCAGGTGATATTTTAAAAATTATAAAAAAGATAGTTTGTGCAGCCTGCATACAGAAATCCCTCTTAGCTCACCAAAGGAGCATGATGTTGGGGCCCAATCGAAAACACAGACAAGATACAAATTTAGACAGCACGTTGCGTATAAGTAAGCAAGCAGTTGGCCATTCTGTGCCTCAATTAAAGTCTTAGGGAGAAAATGAACAGCAGAGGGTTTCATACAAACATACTACAGCAGGCAAAATTATGCAATCATTAGCGTAGTATAAACTAGATTGTGAGCCTCATGCAATAATAGTTGGTTAATAGACTTCAAAGCTTCAGGCACACTTTGGCAGAGTAATTAAATGGTAAGGCCTTTAATTATGTCAACTAATAGTGATACAAGTACCGAACATCAGGCATGATTATTTGGGCATCTCATTAACTGAGGACAAATAAAGCAATTGAAAAGATAAAATTAACTATGCCTGAAACAAACAAGGAATTGAACTGTTGAGTTGCATACAGTGACTTACCTTAGCAGGTTGAAGAGGCTCAGCGCAGCTCCTACTTCTCTTGCAAGGCTCCTTCCTAACATCTTGTACTTGGAAATCCTCAATCTTATCTTCATTGCACCCCCTCTGCAAGGTGACACAAACTAGCTACCCGTCTCCTTGGAAGATAAATATGCATACTTTCCAGTCTGTGAACACAAAAGGATGAGATTATAACAAAACAAGACCACATAATGAAACATGTCGTATCCCTTGCACTTGCACACAATGAAATGAGTATTTACTATGTTTGCACTATGTAAAAACTAGGCATACCTTCGAACTGGATCTCCAGGTACTCTTGGAGAGCCTACTGTAGTGTACAGCCAAACCTTTATGTCACCTATGAGTTAGACAAGGCCCCACTACAGCAGCCCTTAGTGTTTAAATCGTTGACAAGCTCTGTTAGAGTGTTAGGTCAAGAACAACAAGTAATCAAAGCAAACAGTCCTAGTATGGCTGGCTGATGCAAACAAGCAATTGAACAGATGTGTGAGCACATCTTACATATCAAGAAAAGAAGCAAAGAAGGAGGCTTAAAGACCATCACTTGACTGACCAGATTTAAGGGGCATTTAAACATCATGTGCAACGTATGAACTAACATAAACATTGCATATTCCAGATTCTACAATGGAATGCACATGTATTAGGTTATGTCATGTATGATGATGCCTAAATGTACAGATAGCAGGCAGGAGTGATTCATCATTGCACGCACAATTGAATTGCAGGTTAAGGGCCAGTTCGATTCCGCCTTTTCAGGGCATATTGTCAAAATAAGCCATTAAAGGTGTAAAGAAGTCATTTTTGAGTTATGGGCTTGGGCTTAACTAATTTCGCTTTGGAGGGGGGTGTTTCGGGTAGAACCTCACTAAAAATTGAAGGGAAGGGGAATAGTGAAATGACTCTGTTGTCTGCCTATATTACACTCAAAATGCAACTGCTGACGCCCGTGTCACACCTGACCCTCAAGTAAAAACAAACACGCAAGCATTCATTGCCCTGCCCGCTTGCATCTCCTCTCTCCTTTCCCTCTACCTCGATCCCCTGCCTGCAGCACTAGGGTTCCTCCAGCGAGCCGTCGCCACTGGTCCCATCTGGCCTGGTCCTCGACGATGCTATGTCCATCTAGGCTACATGGACGGCGGGTAGGGGAAAATCTCCCTGACTGCTCCTCCCTCTGGCGCCGCCCCTCATTCTCATGGTCTCCAGCAGCTGCTCCACTGTGGTTCGTCCAACGCACTACTCCGGCGGGCGCTGCACAACTACGGCTGATGCCACACTGCGGCAGAAGGCACCTTATTCCCCCTCCCCTCCTCCCAGGCCATGGCCTTGAGGTGCTGTTGAAGGATGAGCTCATCCAACAAGGTGAGGATCTCCTCTGATTTTTTGCCAAATTTTCATTCTGATCCACTATACGATGAATTGCTATGAGATGCTTCTGCTGCTGCTATATGATGCATTGCTATGAGCTGCTCCTGCTGCTGCTATATGATGAATTGCTATGAGCTGCTGCTGTTGTATGATGAGTTGCTATGAGCTGCTGCTGCTATATGATGAATTGCTATGAGCTGCTGCTGCTGCTGCTATATGATGAGTTGCTACAAGCTGCTCCTCCTGCTTCTATATGATGAATTGCTATGAGCTGCTCCTGCTGCTGCTATATGATGAATTGCTATGAGCTGCTCCTGCTGCTGCTATATGATGAATTGCTATGAGCTGGTGCTGGTATATGATGAATTGCAGACTGCTGCTGCTGTATGATGAGTTGCTATGAGCTGCTGCTGCTATATGATGCTTTCAGGTGGTGCTGCTATACGATAATAACCAGCCACTTGGACCATCGAATTTCAATAAATAATTGTTCTTCATTTAAATGTGGGTCATGCGTTCTTCGTTTAAATTAGGCAATGGGATCTCTATGGAAAACATTGACCAAAGTAGATGGTGCCAAGTAGATGGTATCTTTGTATTTGCATTTTGAGCAAATAGTGATGGTATGTTTTCCTATCATATTAATTACTGCACTGGGTTCAATTTGTGATGTTTGCAAGTCAAATTAATTTCCATATGGGCAGCAAAATGAAAAAAATATAATGCAATCTAGACTTTCCACTGATCATACCAAAGATAAGCTGAAAACGCAATGAAAAGAACTGGTTGGCTTATTACATGGAGCTTATATTCACAGGTGCTTATTTTCTTAGGATAACTCGTAATAACTGTCCCTAAGAAACTTGGCTAATAGAACTGGCATACAAATAACATGTCACGATGATTGAATGGAGGAGTGAATACCATAGCACACTGTATAGGCTCACCGCTGCCTCTCCTTTTTTTTGCGATGTTCCATGAAATTGCCACATACATCTTGTACTTATTCATTGTGTAACCCTATCTGCAAGTTGACACGGCTAATTTCAGACATCTCTACATGATACTACATTGCATATCCCTTGCGCATATTTAAACCACCAATTAACGATTGTGTGCGTACCATAAACTAGCCATGACTCTGTATGCTGGACTAGTAGGCACTCTAAGGGAGCCTAATGTAGTGCACTGGAATTCCTACATGCCACCTACGATTTTGTGTAATGTACTGCCCCTGTTCCTAAATATATGTCTTTGTAGAGATTCCAGTATGGACCACATACAGATGTATATAGATGCATTTTCGAGTGTAGATTCACTCCTTTTGCTCCGTATGTAGCCTATAGTGGAATCTCTAGAAAGACTTATATTTAGGAACGGAGGTACGAGGTAGTATCATGTATGACATCTACATATCTAATTTAGCAGCCAGTAGTAGAAATCATTGTCTGCACAAAGGGATTACTGGTCGAAAATCCTAGCAAAGCACGCTGGCAGGCACAGAACAATACAAGAGAGAGAGACGCGCTTACAAGATCATAGCAATGCCTCAGTCCAGGATCTTGGTTGGCCAAGCTGTTAGATCCAGAAGAAACATCGTCCTTGTAGTTTTTGCCAGCTGCATAATAGGTAACAGCGACCGGTTAGTATATTTGAAGTACATCGGGAAGGTGATGCTGGACGGGTTTAAAGGTGACAAGTACCTAGGCCATGGCGGGTGCTTGGCATCTCTCCAGACGGTGGGAATCAGGTTAGAAACGTTGAGGGTGATGACGCTGCGCTGGCTGTCGGGGTCCGATAAGGAGATCTAGAACCGTCGAGTAGGGTGTTTGTGGATCGGCTCCGGCAGGGTGGACTACGGTGTGGGCGAAGCGGATCTGTGGCCGTGGACGAGGGCGTAGGTGAAGCTGCTCCGGTGGTTGGGTTAAGGATGGTGTCGACGACGCGGATCTGCGGCCGTGGAC
>NC_057814.1:251852030-251981347 GCF_018294505.1 Triticum aestivum | reverse complement strand
GCGGATCTGCGACCGTGGACGGGGCGTCAGAAGCTGCTCCGGTAGGTTGGATGAGGGTGCGAGGAAGCGGATCTGAGGCTGTGGACTTGTGATTTGGCAAAGTGGCCCCGGTAGGGTTGAGAATGGTATAGGCGAAGCTACTCCGGTAGGGTTGACGATGGTGTTGTTGGGGAACGTAGCAGAAATTCAAAATTTTCCTACGTGTCACCAAGATCAATCTAGGAGATGCTAGCAACGAGAGGGGAGGAGTGCATCTACATACCCTTGTAGATCGCGAGCGGAAGCGTTCAAGAGAACGGGGTTGATGGAGTCGTACTCGTCGTGATCCAAATCACCGATGATCCTAGCGCCGAACGGACGGCACCTCCGCGTTCAACACACGTACGGACCGGGGACGTCTCCTCCTTCTTGATCCAGCAAGGGGGAGGAGAAGTTGATGGAGATCCAGCTGTCACAGCCCCAGATCAGCCCTTGTCTGACTTTGCTTGTTCCTCATGCATCATGTTTAAATTTTGCTTAAACTTGAAATAGGGGAGATCAATCCCTAGCACCCAAAAGAACTCAACTAGGTTCAACTTAAAAACATTTTCAATGAACCCAAATGCCCTTTAGAAAAGTTCATGATTTTTGATAAAGGTAAAAACCTCTGCCAAAAATGATAAACATATTTCTAGGTCATTTTTGGATTTTTGAATTAACTCATATTGTATTTGAATTGGGGCATTTAAATCCTATAAATATTTTAAATGCTCTAATAATTCTGAAACTAGTTGAGGGCTGTTGGAAATATTTTCAAAAGTGCCCACAATTTTTATCAGGATTTTACAAAATGAGTTAGTATTTTTACTAATTCAAAACAGATCAAAATAAATAGAAAACAGAAACAATTAAAGAAAAGAGAGAGAAAGGAGTATTACCTGGCGCTTACCTGGACTGGGCCGGCCCACCTAGCCCATGCCAGTCACCACCTACCTTTGCCAGTAGGCAGAGGAGGGGGACAGCGCACCGCCGCCGAGCACGCGCCCGCGCCACCTCCTGCTTCCCCGGCCCCTCCTGGCGATGCCACGACGACGCCCCGAAGCTCCTCGCTCCTCTCCCTCACTCTCTGCTCTCTCCCTCGCCCTCTGCTCCCTCTCCCGAGCACACCCGAGCGGAGCTCGTCGACGCCGCTCGCCGTAGCCATGGCCACCGGCCACCCCTCGCCCCGCCGATGAGTCCACGAGCTCTGCCTCGACGCCTTGAAGCTCCCCCTCAACGCAAGCATCGCCGGACGCCCTGTCGCCTCGCCATCGACCCATCGTCTCCGCGCACGGCCGTGCATCGCCGCCGCCAAATTCCGACGCCGTCCGTGCCTCCCCGAGCTCGCCGGGAACCTCTTCGTGACCGCGGTGAGCCCCCGGTCATTTCACCCTAACCATGTCCCCGTTTGGTTGCCGTAGCACCATTCCCCACGAGCACCGAAGCTCGCCGCCGCCATTGCCAACGAGCTCCGTGCTCCTGAGCTCGGCCGCTCGCCCGAGCATCACCAGCGTGCTTGCCGCGCTCCTGTGAACCTGAAGCACCCACGGGTTCGCTCTGCCGTGCCCCGTAGCGCCATCTCCGCCGTTGCCCGAGCTCCGGCCGCCGCCCAAGTGGTCGCCACCGTAGTTCCCGACCTCCCCTCGCCCAGCCGCCTGCTCCGTTGGATGCGGTGCACGTCCAGCAGCCCGTAGGGCCAAACCCCGAGCCCAATGGTCGCCGGAGGGCGTTTCCCGAGCCCCTCCGCCGCGTCTGTCGCCGCCGGCGTCAAGCCGCCGGCGCGTTTGACCAGGGGTTTGACTTCCCCTAGGTCACTGACATGTGGGCCCAGGCCTTAACTAATCTAGATTAGGTTTAGTATAATTCTAATTAACTCTGCTAGTTAACCTTGTCACTGACGTGTGGACCCCACTGTCAGGTTTGACTTGGCCAGCCCTTTGACCTGCTGACGTCATGCTTACACATTGCTGACGCAGTAAATAGTTTCTGTATTTAAAATAATTCAGGAATTCCAGAAAATAGTATAAACTTCTAAAATTCATAGAAAATCAACCGTAGCTCATAATGAAATATTTTAGATATGAAAAATTATCAGAAAAATCCAATCTATCCATTTATGCTACTTTCATGCATGAAAAACCAACTTATACCTGCTGTATAAGTGAAAACATTCAAATGGCATTTTAAATGCTCAAACTAGAGTTTGCATTTGAACCTTCGGTTCAAATGGGCTCCCTTGCACTTGTTGCTAGCTACATTAGCTCAATTCACAGCATATTGCCATGTCACACTCATGCATCATGTTGTTGCATTGCATTGATTGCGTTTCCTCTCTGTTGCCGGTGTTGTCCCCTCTCGGTAGACGTTGTTCCGGCGTTGTGATCGTTGACACTAATGAAGACTCAATGCTATCTTCAGAAGTGCCAGGCAAGCATAACCCCCTTGTTCATTCCGATACAATCCCACTCTCTCGCTCCTGCTCTCTTTACTGCATTACGACAACAACGATTCAACTGTTACTTGTTGCGGTAGTTGAACCCCCTATTCTCTGCATGACCTGTCATTGCCACAGTAAATAGATGAAACCCACTAGCATGAGTAGGAGTTGTTTGAGCCCTGATGTGCCTACTCATTCATGCTTGTTGTCATGCCTGCTACTGCTTAGAGTTGAGTCGGGTCTGATTCATCGGGGATGAGTTGGAATGGTGATGAACATGTCCTACTGTGTGCGAGCTAAGTGTGTGAACACGTTTTGGTAAAGGTAGCGGTGAGAGGCCATGTAGGAGTACATGGTGGGTTGTCTCATTGCAGCCGTCCTCAGGAACTGAGTTCTGTGTTTGTGATCCATGATACAGTTACTACCACGCATTGGGCCCGAAACCAATGGACCCTCTTGGCTTCTTAATCACCCTTGTCCTCTGTCCAGGAGTTGCAAGTAGTTTCTGGTGTTTGTAGTATGCTGGAGGCCGTGGGCAGCGCTGACCGGAGGGGTGGGCTGTGATGCGGTAGGCACGTGGCCGGGCATGCCGGGCGCCCGTTTGGTGTCTCGGAACCCTGCACACATCGTTCGGGGCCGTATGTGGAAACCTCGGCCAGACTCCCTGCGGATGGAACCTGAATAGGCGATAAACCTGGACTAGAGACTTGAGTGTTTAGGTAGGTGGCCGACTCCCTCGCCAGGCTTCCGCTTGAAGGTTGCCGAGGTACACGACGTGTACATGGTGGTAGGTGGCGAGAGCGTGTGTGACGAAGTACACCCCTGCAGGGTTAACATCATCTATTCGAATAGCCGTGTCCGCGGAAATGGACTTCTGGGTTGCCTATAACAGTTCATAGACAAGTGAAAGTGGATACTCTAAAATGCGCAAGATAAGCGTGAGTGCTATGGATGGCGTTCTCGTAGGGAGACGGGAGCGGATCCATAGTGGAGTATTGATATGATGAATATGTGGACTCGTGTGCGCCACCTCAAAAGAGTTACTTGCAGTCGTAGTTTAGGATAGCCACCGAGTCAAAGCTGGCTTGCTGCAGTTAAACTACACCACCCCTTTTGTTGATACTGATGCATATGTAGATAGTTCTGATGTAAGTCTTGCTGGGTACATTTGTACTCACGTTTGCCTATTTTATGTTTTGCAGAGAGACGTCAGTCTCGCTAGTAGTTCCGTGTGGACTTCGACGTTTAGCTTGATACCTCAGCTACGATCTTGTGCCCTCGGCAGGATCTAGTAAATAGTCAGGCTTCTCGGCCTTTTTCATTTGTAGATGTCTGTACTCAGACATGTTGAGCTTCCGCATGTGCTTTGACTTGTATGCTCTGAATGTTGGGTCATGAGACCCATGTTTGTAATATCTGGCTCTTCGGGGCCTAATGAATAAATACTCTGAGTCATAGAGTCTTGTTGTGATGCCATGTTGTATCTGCACATATCGAGCATATTGTGTGTATGATTGAAATGCTTGGTATGTGTGGGATCCGACAATCTAGTTGTCTATCCTTAGCAGCCTCTCTTATGGGGAAATGTAGTCTAGTGCCTCCTTGAGCCATAGTAGTCCGCTACAGCCCGGTTCACCGGAGTCCTGCTAGCCCAGCACTACTGCTCTGGACACTTGACTGGCCGGCATGTGTTTCATATCGTTCCTGTGTCTGTCCCTTAGGGGAAATGTCACGCGGTGACATCCGGAGTCCTGCCTAGCCTGCTACAGCCCGGGTTCCCGGAGTCCTGTTAGCCCAGTGCTATAGCCCGGATTCGCACGCTGCTGATCGACACGTTCGATGTTGATTCATGTATGCCTGTCCCCATACGTTAGTGCCGCTTTGGGTTCACGACTAGCCATGTCGGCCCGGGTTCTCTATGATATGGATGCTAGCGACACTATCATATACGTGAGCCAAAAGGCGCAAACGGTCCTGGGCCATGGTAAGGCGACACCCGTGGGAATACCGTGCGTGAGGCCGCAAAGTGATATGAGGTGTTACAGGCTAGATCGGTGTGACTTAGAATTGGGGTCCCGACAGGGTTGGTATCAGAGCCTGACTGCCTGTAGGATTACCAAGCCAACTGGTCGAAGTTGAGTCTAGAAATGCTTTAGTTATGTAAGGGAATTGATTGTGGAAGGGAACGTAAGGCTTTTTTACTTCTTATACCTTATGCCCTTCTGATCTGAGTCACCCTCTTCTCTTCTACGGGGATTAAGAACTAGGCTTCTCATCTTTCTATCAGGATCACGTGTTACTAAACCGTAGACTCGTAGGATTGTTGGTCTTAAGCCTCAGTTCAGTTTCTACCACTACAGTGTGTTGTTAGTTGGACTTGGAACCTTGATATTGTGCTTCTAAGTGGTTATGCCACCATTTTTTGCAGGATGTCTCAAATCCTTTGAGCATTTACAGCCGTTATGCTGTCCGAGTCATCCCAGGTTTCTAAATAATCTGATGCATTTGCAAATCCCTTCTTTCTGTTCTCGATGTTCCTTTGGGCCAGATTAACCACACTAATCGTTGAGTTGAGGTACTCTGTTGCCTTGACATATATGTTGGAGTTATTATTATGACCCTAGGTGTCTTAGAGGACCACTTAGTAATCTAGCAATGCTTGCATCCCCAGTGTGATGATTCTGGCCATTATTCTTGAAAGCATCCCGTGATGCCATTTAATTAGTAGGCATTCTATTTCTGGGTTCTTGAACCCAAGATTCACTCTACTTAACTCGTGTAGCTAGTGTTTGTTCGTTCCTTTAGGTTATTAGTAACCTTTGCATTAGTCCACGAGGTCCGTGGTATATCGTTCTTCCAAATACCATGAACCATTCCTGGCAGGAGTTCTTTTGAAACCAAAAGGTCACGACCAGAGTGCTCTTAATGAGTTCTCCATTCTACATTGTGACTCTGCCAGTCCTACCTCTCTGCATGGGTTATCTAGAAGAAACTTGTTGGACTTGGTTCGATATACTAATCTATGCATCCACAACTCAGAAAAACATATGTTTCCTTGAGTTGTCCCTCTTTAGTTGTTTTCTGGCCCTCGTCTATCAATTGATAGTCAGGAGTAATTGTGCATTTGAGTTATCAATGCCTATTATTCTTGTGGTCCGTCAAGCCATTCTATTCCAGAATGACTAGGAGAAACAAACTCCAGTACCTTATCCATTTCTTGGATTGGTCAAAGTAGTTGTATTCCGCAGATCAAAATGCCTAACCAGCTTTTGTTCTGTTCTACCTACGAGTATTACCCTCTTTATGTCAGGAATCCCACGAGGATTGCACCAACCCTTATGAATTCTTGTTGCAGTGATAGTTCTGTCCATCATTATTCATTCCTCGGTCTCCGTGTTATTGTACCGGAATACTGACAAGTGAATCGTGGTGTGTGAAATCTATACTCCTAGCAACTCCGTTGCTTGGTAGTTAAAGGACAATAATTTCATCCTTAGCGTGTTGGTTATTGAATCACCATCATGAGGTTGATCGTGCTACCTAGTCCATATTCCCGGTGTACTTTTCGATCAATGAGTTGGGATAGTGTCAGCCCTTGCTTATTCGGTCATATCGTCTTGCCCTGAAAAGCAAGATTGATCTCGATCTTACTAACATGTCGGTGGATCGTGATTTTCCAAATATCTTCTTGGAAGTACCACCAGGTTGTCCCCTGACCGATATGTTGAGTTTGTGAACAAGTTGGTTTTCCAATAAACCACCCCTTCTCCAAGAATCTGTGTTGGATACCCCTGAGCTAGTTGGTCAAGCTAAACAACAACTTGGAGAGTTGGAAGATAAAAGGTTGTCTAACTTAGTTCATTTCCAAAGGGATATCTTGTGTCTATGTGTGTTGAAGAAAGATGATATCTTCATTGATTGATCCTCGTGATCAATTGTTCGATCTATTGTCTTACCCAAATCTTTGATTTGCGTATGGGCTATCATCAAATCAAGTCAGAACCAACGATATGCATAATGTTGTCTTACTCGTGGTTGATCCCTCGAGCATACACCATTACATCCTTTGGTATGACCAGTGCTATCACCATGTTCACATAGCTATGGAAATACATTTATATGGAAACCTGGATGAATTGTTGTTAAGCCCATTGACAACGTTTTCATCTTGTCCATGATTCATGTTGAACATCTAAGTTAGTGTTGGAAACTTTTGAAAGCATTTTTCTTTGTGCTAGTTCATGAAGCCTATGTTTGGATGAAAGGAGTGACTTCCTCTAATTCATGTGCACTTGGTGTAAGTTGCCGCCGTGAATTCCAGAAAGTCAATGTTGTTTCCTCTGGAATCATCCCAAGTCAATCATGCACGTGCAAAGTATCATGTGGTATGATAGACTGATCATCTTCATTCCATATGCATCCCTAGCACCCCAAGCCACTGATTGATTTGTTCAAGATAAAGGAGTCTGTTCTAAGGTGAATTCTTTGGACTTCCACGCGTGGAGACTTCGATGTCATTAATGATGGTTCCCCACCTGAACTCGGTAGCGTTTTGTTGTAAGACTACTATGTGGTCATGCTTGTCTTGGAGAGTGTGTTCACAGGTTTGTAGCAGAACCAGCTCGTGTTTTGGAGCTTGCTATCGTAGTTCATCCCCTGAGAATCTCGCAACGTCATCTCGTCGATTTGTGTTGCAAACCTTCATTTTTCTTCCTAGACTTGACGAGTCTGGAATATTCTGACACCAACCAGATCTGAATCTCAGGCAGATATGATGGTTGGAACATCTCCCAAGAATTATAATATTGCCCTCTCGATAACCGGTAAAGTGGATGTCGTGGCCAACACATCCAGCCGGAAGGCCTATTATTGTAGTATCTTGATTGAGGAAGTTGGCCACCTCCCCATAAGGATTTCGTAGGATTTACTTCCGCAGTTATTCCTTATGGATTCTCGTGCTCCTGAAGTCCGACCTTTTACTTGATGTTCTAGATACCAAACCATATCAATAAATGGGTTACGCTAGCACATCAAGGAGAACATTAGAAGCGGAGTGCTAAATGTCTCTCGGTCGGTCATCCAGATTTTGCTCCCTTGGCTTCACTAAGGTGAAATCTGAGAAAGTGTTGTCCTCCTTTGCACCTGCATCCTCCATCACCATTCATCATGGTAGTATGATGTGTTACCAGGATCCTCGACACGGATGTTGGTAAAACCTTGATGAATATGGAAATTCTCAAGTTCCTGAGAGCACGCACAAGCACTAGGTGTTATCATCGGCACTAACTGGAATTGCTCCCAGTTTCCTTCGGTTATGCTAAACCCTTCAAACAGTGGATTCACTCTCTACTGTTGAGCTTCTCCCCTGTTATTAAAATCATTCCAGCATTTGCATTATGTTTCTAGTTTGCACCGCCATTGTGCCGTCCTACCTTGGATTACCCTTCCCAGTAATTACTAATAAGGACCATCTTCAAAAGTGGTCCCACCAGGGGTTCCGACCATTTCCGGTGATAAGAAAATCACCCCTTGTGTTGTCTTCAACAAGGTAGTCCACATCGTCCATCCTAGCCCGAGTGTGTCGTTCTCCCGAACTCCCTCGAACGATCGTTGTGATTGCCTTAGGCTGGCATAAAGAGTTTCAATGATCTTAGGATCAAAAGTAATTCTTTTTGCCACTTAAGGAATAGTTCTACGAGTCACCTTCCCCAAGGTGCCTCGTTATGGAATCGTGGGAATTATCTCCTCGCTACTTTGAAACCATGCACCATCTTATTCAGCGTGGAATTGTGCTTATCAACTTGAATCTTCGTTCTCCGTTTCACTTCATCCCTCTCTCGATGTATGTATTGTGCCTCAACTCGAGATGTTTCAACATCTCATTCCGTGAGTTGCTCGATCTTTAAGGAGATCGATTTCTATAGAGTTTTCCCTTGTCGTCATCGTGTCGGATGAAGATCTCGAAAGCCAAGACGTCAACGTTAATTGAAGCAACGGATCAACATCTTCGCGAAGAGCAATTGGATCATGAAGATCGTGTTAGCTTTGTGTACCCTCTGTCTTCTTACCTCACGTCTTGAATCTCGGGACGAGATTCTTGTTTAGTGGGGGTGAGCTGTCACAGCCCCAGATCAGCCCTTGTCTGACTTTGCTTGTTCCTCATGCATCATGTTTAAATTTTGCTTAAACTTGAAATAGGGGTGATCAATCCCTAGCACCCAAAAGAACTCAACTAGGTTCAACTTAAAAACATTTTCAATGAACCCAAATGCCCTTTAGAAAAGTTCATGATTTTTGATAAAGGTAAAAACCTCTGCCAAAAATGATAAACATATTTCTAGGTCATTTTTGGATTTTTGAATTAACTCATATTGTATTTGAATTGGGGCATTTAAATCCTATAAATATTTTAAATGCTCTAATAATTCTGAAACTAGTTGAGGGCTGTTGGAAATATTTTCAAAAGTGCCCACAATTTTTATCAGGATTTTACAAAATGAGTTAGTATTTTTACTAATTCAAAACAGATCAAAACAAATAGAAAACAGAAACAATTAAAGAAAAGAGAGAGAAAGGAGTATTACCTGGCGCTTACCTGGACTGGGCCGGCCCACCTGGCCCATGCCAGTCACCACCTACCTTTGCCAGTAGGCAGAGGAGGGGGACAGCGCACCGCCGCCGAGCACGCGCCCGCGCCACCTCCTGCTTCCCCGGCCCCTCCTGGCGATGCCACGACGACGCCCCGAAGCTCCTCGCTCCTCTCCCTCACTCTCTGCTCTCTCCCTCGCCCTCTGCTCCCTCTCCCGAGCACACCCGAGCGGAGCTCGTCGACGGCGCTCGCCGTAGCCATGGCCACCGGCCACCCCTCGCCCCGCCGATGAGTCCACGAGCTCTGCCTCGACGCCTTGAAGCTCCCCCTCAACGCAAGCATCGCCGGACGCCCTGTCGCCTCACCATCGACCCATCGTCTCCGCGCACGGCCGTGCATCGCCGCCGCCAAATTCCAACGCCGTCCGTGCCTCCCCGAGCTCGCTGAGAACCTCTTCGTGACCGCGGTGAGCCCCCGGTCATTCCCCCCTAACCCTGTCCCCGTTTGGTTGCCGTAGCACCATTCCCCACGAGCACCGAAGCTCGCCCCGCCATTGCCAATGAGCTCCGTGCTCCTGAGCTCGGCCGCTCGCCCGATCATCACCAGCGTGCTCGCCGCGCTCCTGTGAACCTGAAGCACCCACGGGTTCGCTCTGCCGTGCCCCGTAGCGCCATCTCCGCCGTTGCCCGAGCTCCGGCCGCCGCCCAAGTGGTCGCCACCGTAGTTCCCGACCTCCCCTCGCCCAGCCGCCTCCTCCGTTGGATGCGGTGCACGTCCAGCAGCCCGTAGGGCCAAACCCCGAGCCCAATGGTCGCCGGAGGGCGTTTCCCGAGCCCCTCCGCCGCGTCTGTCGCCGCCGGCGTCAAGCCGCCGGCGCGTTTGACCTTTTGACCAGTGGTTTGACTTCCCCTAGGTCACTGACATGTGGGCCCAGGCCTTAACTAATCTAGATTAGGTTTATTTTAATTCTAATTAACTCTGCTAGTTAACCTTGTCACTGACGTGTGGACCCCACTGTCAGGTTTGACTTGGCCAGCCCTTTGACCTGCTGACGTCATGCTTACTCATTGCTGACGCAGTAAATAGTTTCTGTATTTAAAATAATTCAGGAATTCCAGAAAATAGTATAAACTTCTAAAATTCATAGAAAATCAACCGTAGCTCATAATGAAATATTTTATATATGAAAAATTATCAGAAAAATCCAATCTATCCATTTATGCTACTTTCATGCATGAAAAACCAACTTATACCTGTTGTATAAGTGAAAACATTCAAATGGCATTTTAAATGCTCAAACTAGAGTTTGCATTTGAACCTTCGGTTCAAATGGGCTCCCTTGCACTTGTTGCTAGCTACATTAGCTCAATTCACAGCATATTGCCATGTCACATTCATGCATCATATTGTTGCATTGCATTGATTGTGTTTCCTCTCTGTTGCCGGTGTTGTCCCCTCTCGGTAGACGTTGTTCCGGCGTTGTGATCGTTGACACTAATGAAGACTCAATGCTATCTTCAGAAGTGCCAGGCAAGCATAACCCCCTTGTTCATTCCGATACAATCCCACTCTCTCGCTCCTGCTCTCTTTACTGCATTAGGACAACAACGATTCAACTGTTACTTGTTGCGGTAGTTGAACCCCCTATTCTCTGCATGACCTGTCATTGCCACAGTAAATAGATGAAACCCACTAGCATGAGTAGGAGTTGTTTGAGCCCTGATGTGCCTACTCATTCATGCTTGTTGTCATGCCTGCTACTGCTTAGAGTTGAGTCGGGTCTGATTCATCGGGGATGAGTTGGAATGGTGATGAACATGTCCTACTGTGTGCGAGCTAAGTGTGTGAACACGTTTTGGTAAAGGTAGCGGTGAGAGGTCATGTAGGAGTACATGGTGGGTTGTCTCATTGCAGCCGTCCTCAGGAACTAAGTTCTGTGTTTGTGATCCATGATACAGTTACTACCATGCATTGGGCCCGAAACCAATGGACCCTCTTGGCTTCTTAATCACCCTTGTCCTCTGTCCAGGAGTTGCAAGTAGTTTCTGGTGTTTGTAGTATGCTGGAGGCCGTGGGCAGCGCTGACCGGAGGGGTGGGCTGTGATGCGGTAGGCACGTGGCCGGGCATGCCGGGCGCCCGTTTGGTGTCTCGGAACCCTGCACACATCGTTCGGGGCCGTATGTGGAAACCTCGGCCGGACTCCCTGCGGATGGAACCTGAATAGGCGATAAACCTGGACTAGAGACTTGAGTGTTTAGGTAGGTGGCCGACTCCCTCGCCAGGCTTCCGCTTGAAGGTTGCCGAGGTACACGACGTGTACATGGTGGTAGGTGGCGAGAGCGTGTGTCACGAAGTACACCCCTGCAGGGTTAACATCATCTATTCGAATAGCCGTGTCCGCGGAAATGGACTTCTGGGTTGCCTATAACAGTTCATAGACAAGTGAAAGTGGATACTCTAAAATGCGCAAGATAAGCGTGAGTGCTATGGATGGCGTTCTCGTAGGGAGACGGGAGCGGATCCATAGTGGAGTATTGATATGATGAATATGTGGACTCGTGTGCGCCACCTCAAAAGAGTTACTTGCAGTCGTAGTTTAGGATAGCCACCGAGTCAAAGCTGGCTTGCTGCAGTTAAACTACACCACCCCTTTTGTTGATACTGATGCATATGTAGATAGTTCTGATGTAAGTCTTGCTGGGTACATTTGTACTCACGTTTGCCTATTTTATGTTTTGCAGAGAGACGTCAGTCTCGCTAGTAGTTCCGTGTGGACTTCGACGTTTAGCTTGATACCTCAGCTACGATCTTGTGCCCTCGGCAGGATCTAGTAAATAGTCAGGCTTCTCGGCCTTTTTCATTTGTAGATGTCTGTACTCAGACATGTTGAGCTTCCGCATGTGCTTTGACTTGTATGCTCTGAATGTTGGGTCATGAGACCCATGTTTGTAATATCTGGCTCTTCGGGGCCTAATGAATAAATACTCTGAGTCGTAGAGTCTTGTTGTGATGCCATGTTGTATCTGCACATATCGAGCATATTGTGTGTATGCTTGAAATGCTTGGTATGTGTGGGATCCGACAATCTAGTTGTCTATCCTTAGCAGCCTCTCTTATGGGGAAATGTAGTCTAGTGCCTCCTTGAGCCATAGTAGTCCGCTACAGCCCGGTTCGCCGGAGTCCTGCTAGCCCAGCACTACTGCTCTGGACACTTGACAGGCCGGCATGTGTTTCATATCATTCCTGTGTCTGTCCCTTAGGGGAAATGTCACGCGGTGACATCCGGAGTCCTGCCTAGCCTGCTACAGCCCGGGTTCCCGGAGTCCTGTTAGCCCAGTGCTACAGCCCGGATTCGCACGCTGCTGACCGACACGTTCGATGTTGATTCATGTATGCCTGTCCCCATACGTTAGTGCCACTTTGGGTTCACGACTAGCCATGTCGGCCCGGGTTCTCTGTCATATGGATGCTAGCGACATTATCATATACGTGAGCCAAAAGGCGCAAACGGTCCCGGGCCATGGTAAGGCGACACCCGTGGGAATACCGTGCGTGAGGCCGCAAAGTGATATGAGGTGTTACAGGCTAGATCGGTGTGACTTAGAATTGGGGTCCCGACACCAGCAGCACGACGGCGTGGTGGTGGAAGTAGCGGGATCCCGGCAGGGCTTCGCCAAGCGCAAGCGGGGAGGAAGAGGTGTCACGGGAGGGAGGGAGGCGCCAGGGCTTGGGTGTTGCTCCCATGCGCCTCCCCACTATATATAGGGGTGGAGGGGGCTGGTTTCTTGCCCTCCAACTCCATTGGGGCGTTGGCAAAGGTGGGGGAAAGAAATCCCATCATTTCCCTTCCCCACCGATTGTTATCCCCCTTTTTTAGAGATCTTGATCTTATCCCTTCGGGATATGATCTTATTCCTTCTAAGGTGGGATCTTGGTGTGCCTTGACCAGGGGTGTGGGGCCTTTCCCCCACTACCCACGTTCATGTGGGTCCCCCCATGCAGTTGGGCCCCACTTCGGAATCTTCTAGAACATTTTCCGGTGGCCAAAATAGGACTTCCTATATATAAATCTTTACCTCCGGACCATTCCGGAACTCCTCGTGCCGTCCGGGATCTCATCCGGGACTCCGAACGACTTTCGGATTTCCGCATACTAATATCTCTACAACCCTAGCGTCACCGAACCTTAAGTGTGTAGACCCTACGGGTTCGGGAGACATGCAGACATGACCGAGACGACTCTCCGGTCAATAACCAACAGCGGGATCTGGATACCCATGTTGGCTCCCACATGTTCCACGATGATCTCATCGGATGAACCATGATGTCGAGGATTCAATCAGTCCCGTATACAATTCCCTTTGTCAATCGGTACGTTACTTGACCGAGATTCGATAGTCGGTATCCCAATACCTTGTTCAATCTCGCTACCGGCAAGTCACTTTACTCGTACCGTAATGCATGATCCCGTGACCAAACACTTGGTCACATTGAGCTCATTATGATGATGCATTACCGAGTGGGCCCAGAGATACCTCTCCGTCATATGGAGTGACAAATCCCAGTCTCGATTCGTGCCAACCCAACAGACACTTTCGGAGATACCTGTAGTGCACCTTTATAGCCACCCAGTTACGTTGTGACGTTTGGTACACCCAAAGCATTCCTACGGTATCCGGGAGTTGCACAATCTCATGGTCTAAGGAAATGATACTTGACATTAGAAAAGCTCTAGCAAACGAACTACACGATCTTGTGCTATGCTTAGGATTGGGTCTTGTCCATCACATCATTCTCCTAATGATGTGATCCCGTTATCAATGACATCCAATGTCCATGGTCAGGAAACCATAACCATCTATTGATCAACGAGCTAGTCAACTAGAGGCTTACTAGGGACATGTTGTGGTCTATGTATTCACACATGTATTACGGTTTCCAGTTAATACAATTATAGCATGAACAACAGACAATTATCATGAACAAGGAAATACAATAATAACCATTTTATTATTGCCTCTAGGGCATATTTCCAACAGTCTCCCACTTGCACTAGAGTCAATAATCTAGTTGACATCACCATGTGATTAACACTCAAAGTTGACTAGAGTCAATAATCTAGTCCACATCACCATGTGATTAGCACTCAATGAGTTCTAGGGTTTGATCATGTTATGCTTACGTGAGAGGTTTTAGTCAACGGGTCTGCAACATTCAGATCCGTGTGTGCTTTACAAATCTCTATGTCATCTTGTAGATGTAGCTACCACGCGCTACTTGGAGCTATTCCAAATAACTGCTCTACTATACGAATCCGGTTTACTACTCAGAGTCATCCGGATTAGTGTCAAAGTTTGCATCGATGTAACCCTTTATGACGAACTATTTTACCACCTCCATAATCGAGAAAATTCCTTAGTCCACTAGATACTAAGGATAAGTTGATCCATTCCCGGATCACTATTGTACCTCTTGACTAACTCATGGCAAGGCACACTTCAGGTGCGGTACACAGCATAGCATACTGTAGAGCCTACGTCTAAAGCATAGGGGACGTGTAACGACCCGACCCGAAATCGGTCAAGTCTCTGTGTAGCTGTACCATCCCAAGATCATGCTGGCACACATAGTACATTGATGCAAAGATTCAAAGTTCAATCACACCTGAATTTATTAAACGATTCTCATATCGAGTCTTTATTACATCATAATAAATTCGGCCGAAGGCCAACTCATGAGAAATAAACTAAATAAAGCTGCGGAAGCGTAGACGAATAGCTAGTCCATCCGACTCCATAGGGCAATCGCCAAGCGTGGATCGTAGCCTCACTCCTGATCGGAAAATTCCTCTGCAAAATAAGACGTTGCAGCCGTGTAGGTCAGCATTTTGAATATGCCGGCAAGTCATGAAGAGAGAACAACAATAAAATTACTAATACTATATGCAATTTGGCTGTGGGGCTCTAAGTTTCATTGTTTTGCGAAAAAGCCGGTTTTTCCCTACAACAAGGACTTGTTTGCAATTACTACAAAATTGTTGGTAGTTATTGAGATGGTTCCGCCAACCAATGTCTCGTTCCCAATTATTAAATAACCCCCCTCAATTAATTTATTAAGTTCAGTGTTGAGATATCCGAAATACTCCAATTCCAGAGGCTCATTTGTCCGTAACCGGGGACACGGCTAATCGATTAGGTTGTTACTCTGCAGAGGTTTGTGCACTTTACCCGCAAGAATCGTTCCCTCCTTTAAGTCTTCGCACTGCCTGGTGTTTGAAGACGGGACGAACGAAACAGGGTCTTCCGAAGAGTTCCTCTGGGCCACTGCCGGTGCCCATCCAATCCTACCGTTCTTCTACATCTCGTAGCACCGTCCGGCCAGAGTCACGCCTAGGGTCAACCCAGCCAGAGCCCATAATGGCTTGCGGCTGCACAGGTAAGCTTCCGGTCAATGGGGTATCCATCCGTCTCTTCGTGGCTGGGTGAAGCTTTCCGCAAGATGTCATGGCGCTTCTCCATGCATCCCGGCCATCCGCTGGTTTCTCCAGGGTGCCCGTCAACCGTCCTCCACCCAGTAGTGAATTTTGAAGTCCATCTTGAGCTTGACGTCATGGGGTTTTCATCATCTTGACTCTCGCATCTCCCTTATGAATCACTCAACCAACCCCGTCTACTAAGCATAGCAAATAAACTACATCGTCCCGGGCATCGGTAACAAGGGAGAAGGGTTCATCCTACCTCATGATACTACTCAAGAACATAACTTAACAAAATTCTCCTACTGCATGCATGGTGGGGAGGTATAACTCTAATGCAATAAAATCATAGGTATTGTAAAAACATGATCAAATGACTTGCCTGGCTGACGGTCTTCGAAAGCTAGCGACTCGTAATAGCAGGCTTCGCACTCCGGAAATTCTACCGAGTCAAACAATAGCACAAATAAGTATAGCACAATATAACATAACAGCAAGTTGAAGTAAAACACCCAAGCACTCAAACCAAAACCAAAGAAAAACTCGGAGAAAGCAAATCAAGGTTTTCATCATATCAAGCAACAACTAAGAAATAGTTTTACACAACTAAAACTTTTCTTAACAGAACCTAAGCATTGGTTTTGCTAACTAACAGAAGGGAAAACATCATACAAACTAGGAGCAAAAAGAATCACATCAAAAGCTATTATAGAACTCCTATTATGCCTAAAACAATCCTAGCAAAGAAAATAAAATAAAAGTTTTATTCTACTGTAAATAAAAGTTCATCCTCTGTAGCTACAGAAACTAATCTAAAATAAAATATAAAATAATAAAAATAAAATAATTTGCTAACTAGAACAGTAGGAAAACAGCAGTTAGCTAAATAAACAAGAAAAACTTGATTTCGACATAAAACTAATTGTTTATTAAATCTAAAATACCCAAACAAGTTCCTACTGCTAGGCATGGTCAAAACTAAGCAGTAGCAAAAAGAATCACTAAAAAATAATAATCCTAGCTCAATTTGTGGCAGAAAAACTAATCTGTCTAAATCTAATATAAAACTATTTCTAATAATTTAAACATGGCTAAACATATTTTCTACAGAAACTACAACAAATTTGCAAACTCACAAAAAAATCAACTAAAAATATTGAACCAACTAAAAGAAATAGCAAAAACAAAAACAGAACTATTCTGCTAAAACAGAAACGAAGAAATAAAACTAAAAGAAAACCGCGCTATTGGGCCTATATGCCGCTCAGGCAAAATCTAAATAAAAAGCGCCCGCGGCTAAACAGAAAAGTCGACCGGTTCGATCTAACAAAAAAAACCGTAAGTAAAACCGATCTATTAAATAAAACCGTACCCCTTCGTTGCTTCTAATCTAGGCCATACATGCGAGATCCAACGGTGGAGGGGAGCTCGGGCTTACAGCGTCGGCGGCGACGAACGGAGACGACGGCGGCGGCTCGGGCGTTGGCGGTGCGGCGGCTCCGGTAGTCGGGGAGGTCGGCGAAGGTGTCGGAGAGGTGCGGCGAGGAGTTGCGGAGGCGGGGGTGGAGTTGGTGGAGCTCGGGGACGACGGTGGCGATCGGGGCGACGGCGACGACTCCCTGGTGAGCTGCAGTTCCGGCGGGCGGCGGTCGAGCTCGGGGACGACGGCTTCGGGGCTCCCTGGGAGAAGAGAGGATGTCAGGGAGATGAGGAACGAACAGGGGGTTCGGGTGGTGTAGCTTGGAAGCAAGGGGGGATGCTCACCGGTGGCAGCAGCGGCGGCGAACCGAGGCGGCGGCGGCGAGATCCAAAGGAGGAGGGCGTGAGCTGTGGTGCGTTTCGGGCTAGGGTTTTTGGGGGGTTCGGGAGAGGAGAGCGAGGGGAACTTATAGGACATGGACTTGGACGAGGGGGCGACGCGGGATCGCGATCCCGAGAAGATCGCGGTGTCGGGCGCGCTCTGCGCGTGCTCCGGTGCGGCGTGCCGTGCGCGAGGGGAAAGAAAGAGGTGGGGCCAGCGCGTCAGTGAGAGAGAGAGGGAGAGGGGATCGGGCGACCGATCGGGAGAGGGTTCGGGCGTGCGGGCGCGCTGGGGCAGGCCGGCTCGGCGTCGGTGGGCTGCGCCTGGCCCGCTGGTGGGCTGCGCTCGGCGCTGGCTGGGCCGGTTGGCCTGGCTGGCGCCTGAGGCTTTCCCCTTTTTTTTGAAATAGAGGGAAGGAAAAATATAAAAAATATATATATTATTTTTATATAGGACATATATATATCAAAATTCTCAGGGGAATTAATCCTACAACGTGGACATTTTTCCAGAGGTAAAACTCAAACTAAAAAAACAATTTCTGGAAATCCCAAATAAAATTCAGATTTGAATTCAAACTTTTTGGCAATACATTTCTTCTGACATTTTTGGAGTGTCATGTTAGCTCCTCTCATACTTTTGATCAAGTATTTGTCAGGGATATTTGAAATAAATTTCAATGCCAAATCAAGTTCAATTCACAACACAAACTCAACTGCCTCTGAAATTTTCAAATGCCACTCAATTTCAATCAAAATGCATAGATGCTTAGCTAATAATTGTAAAACATTCCAAATTGAAAATTTGGGATGTTACAAACCTACCCACCTTAAGATGAATCTCGCCCTCGAGATTCGGGTTGGCTAGCAAATAGGTGCGCGTGGTCTCGGCGGAGGTCTTCTTCTCGCTCCCAGGTGGCTTCCTCCTCGGAATGATGACTCCACAGAACCTTGCAAAACTTGATGATCTTGCTGCGGGTGACTCTGTTTGCAGTCTCGAGAATTCGGACGGGTTTCTCCTTATAAGTCAGATCACTGTCGAGCTGTATGGCCTCTAGGGGCACTGTGTCTCTCAACGGAATTTCGGCCATCTCAGCATGGCATTTCTTCAGTTGAGAAACATGGAAGACATCGTGAACTCCGGACAATCCTTCCGGCAATTCCAGCTTGTAAGCGACTTCTCCTCTGCGTTCGAGGATTTTGTAGGGGCCTATGAACCGGGGTGCTAACTTTCCTTTAACACCGAACCTCTTGATTCCTCGAAGTGGGGACACACGGAGATATGCTCGGTCTCCAACTTCATACGTTATCTCCTTGCGTTTACTGTCGGCATAACTCTTCTGTCTCGACTGGGCTATCTTGAGTCTATCTCGAATCAGCTTGACCTTCTCTTCGGAGTCTCTGATAAGATCGGGACCAAAAAGTTTTCGGTCTCCAACACCATCCCACAGCAATGGTGTTCTACACCTCCTTCCGTATAGAGCTTCGAAAGGGGCCATCTTCAGACTGGTCTGATAGCTGTTGTTGTACGAGAACTCTGCATATGGCAAGTTGTCATCCCAGCTAGACCCATAGTCTAGCGCACAGGCTCTCAACATGTCCTCCAAAATCTGGTTGACTCTCTCGGTCTGTCCATCTGTCTGCGGATGAAAAGCTGTACTGAACTCCAGCCTCGTACCCAAAGTTTCATGCAACTGATTCCAAAACTTTGAGGTAAATTGTGTTCCTCTATCTGACACGATACTCCTCGGAACTCCATGCAGACATACGATCCTGGTCATGTATATCTTGGCTAACTTAGCGCTGGTATATGTGGTCTTCACGGGAATGAAATGAGCTACCTTGGTCAAGCGATCAACCACTACCCAGATAGAATCATAACCTGAACGGGTCCTCGGTAATCCTGTGATAAAATCCATTCCAAGTTTTTCCCATTTCCACTCGGGTATCGGCAAAGGTTGAAGTAACCCTGCCGGCTTCTGATGTTCCGCCTTTACTCGCTGACAAACATCGCATACTGCTACGTACTCGGCAATATCCTTCTTCATACCTGTCCACCAGAAACTTTCCTTCAAATCCAGATACATCTTGGTGTTGCCTGGGTGAATCGAGTATGGTGAATCATGGGCCTCCTGAAGAATTAACTTCCTGACCTCTGGGTCATTAGGCACATAGATGCGATCCTCAAACCATAAAGTTCCGTGCTCATCTTCACGAAAACCTTTCGCCTTTCCGTTACACATCTTTTCCTTTATCTCTGCAATTTCCTTGTCTGTCTTCTGGGCTTCACGGATTCTTTCGGTCAGAGTGGACTGTATATCCAAGGTGGCGACAAATCCTCTCGGTACTATCTCCAGTCGGAGCTCTCTGAGATCGTCGGCTAATTCCTGAGGTAATCCTCCAGCTATGAGGGTGTTCACATAACTTTTACGGCTCAAGGCATCTGCTACAACATTTGCCTTCCCTGGGTGATAATGCAATCTCATGTCATAGTCCTTGATCAATTCAAGCCATCTCCTCTGCCTGAGGTTCAATTCCTTCTGCGTGAAAATATACTTCAGGCTCTTATGATCCGTGTAAACATCACAACTGTTTCCGACGAGGAAATGTCTCCAGGTCTTGAGTGCGTGCACTACGGCTGCTAACTCCAAATCGTGTGTGGCATAATTCATCTCGTGAGGTCGTAGCTGTCTGGAGGTATAAGCTACAACTTTTCCTTCCTGCATGAGCACTCCTCCGAGTCCTTGACGAGAAGCGTCACAATATACCTGGTAATCCTTGTGTATGTCCGGCAAAATTAGCACCGGGGCGGTAACCAAACGTTTCTTCAGCTCCTGAAAACTGGCTTCACAATCCTCGGTCCAAATGTACTTGGCTTCCTTCTTCAACAGCTCAGTCATGGGCTTGGCAATCTTGGAGAAATTCTCAATAAACCTCCGATAATATCCTGCGAGTCCGAGAAAACTGCGGATCTCCTTGACTGAGGTGGGGGACTGCCAGTTGGTGACCGATTCGACCTTGGTGGGGTCGACTGCTATTCCTTCTCCTGAAATAACATGTCCGAGGAATCCGACTTCCTTCAGCCAAAATTCACATTTGCTGAACTTGGCATATAACTGATGTTCCCGGAGTTTCTCCAGAACTAGACGCAGATGTTCCTTATGCTCTTCCTCGCTCTTGGAGAAAACCAATATGTCATCGATGAACACCACGACAAACTTGTCCAGATATTCCATAAATACCTTGTTCATCATGCTCATGAAATACGCAGGGGCATTAGTTAATCCGAATGACATGACGGTATACTCATATAAACCATACCTGGTGGTGAAAGCTGTTTTGGGTATATCCTGTTCACGAATCTTCAACTGATGATACCCTGATCGAAGATCGATCTTGGAGAATACCTTGGCTCCAACTAGTTGATCAAATAAATCATTAATCATCGGCAGAGGGTACTTGTTCTTGATGGTCACATCGTTCAATGAACGATAATCCACAACCATTCTCAGGGTTCCATCCTTCTTCTCTACCAAAAGAACTGGGGCTCCCCAAGGTGACGAGCTTGGGCGAATATATCCCTTCTCCAATAGCTCCTTAATTTGCTTCTTGATCTCTTCCAAATCATTCGGGGGCATCCGATAGGGTCTCTTGGATATTGGGGCTGTGCCGGGCAATAACTCAATCAAAAACTCAATGTCTCTGTCCGGTGGCATTCCTGGTAATTCCTCTGGAAACACATCGGGAAAATCTTGCACTACGGGCACTTCCTCCTGAACAACACCCGTGAGGGAATTCACCCGATTCTTCATCGGTGTGCGTCTGGATACATACTTGATCCTTTTCTGCTCCGGGGTGGTGAGCAAAATCGTCTTGCGAGCACAGTCGATGTTTCCTTCAAACTTGGTCAACCAATCCATGCCTAGAATTACATCCAAACTCTGGGATTCCAATACTATGAGGTCTGCGGGAAAATCATGGTTTCCGATGCTGAGGGTCGAATGACAGCCTAAGCCTGCCGTCATCTCTCCTCCTGGGGAAGTGACCTGAAGTGGGGTTCTAAGGGTTCTAGTGGGCAACCCGTACTTTTCCACAACTACCCTTGATATGAATGAATGCGTTGCACCGGAATCAAAGAGTACCAATACTGGATGTGAACTTAATAAAAACTTACCAACCACAGTGTCTGGCTGATCATAGACGTCCTCCACGTCAAGGTGATTCACCTGAGCACGAGAAAAAGGGTTGGGCTTCTTTGCTGAGCTTCCATTGCCGTTGCCGTTTCCATTCCTCTGCTTGGCCTCCGGACAATCGGTGGCATAGTGTCCTGTCTTCTGGCACTTGAAACAGGTGATATGACTCAGATCCTTCTGAGCCGGAGCAGGACGGTGCTGGTTGCCATTGCCTCCATTGCCTGACTTGGAGTTGTTGTCGTGGTTGCGATTGTTCCCATTCCCTCCATGGTTATGTCCTCCATGATTATGTCCTCCATGGGTGTGATGGGTATGTCCTCCTGAGTATGGGGTATAGCGGGGCTTCTGCTGAGCTCCGGAGTTGTACTTTCCCTGGCCATATTTCCGCTTGCGGCTATCAATCTGCTGCTGCTTGCCTTCAAGTATGGTGGCCTTGTCTACCAGCTCCTGGTAGTTGTTGAAGGTAGCCACCATTAGCTGCATTCCTAGCTCATCATTGAGTCCCTCGAGAAACTTCTCTTGCTTTGCGGCATCTGTGGCCACATCATCTGGGGCATAGCGAGATAATTTGCTGAACTCATCCACGTACTGCCCCACAGTACGGTTCCCCTGGCGTAAGTTGCGGAACTCACGCTTCTTCAGACTCATGGCTCCAGCTGAGACATGAGCGGTGCGGAAGGCCTGCTGGAACTCAGCCCATGTCACGGTGGCGGCCGGATAAGTGGCGGTGTAGTTCTCCCACCAAGAAGCTGCGGGTCCATCAAGCTGATGTGCGGCAAAGCGCACCTTCTCTGCATCTGTGCATCCAGCAGTGGCTAACTCCCTTCCGACCTTGCGGAGCCAATCATCGGCCACAATCGGCTCAGTGCTGCTAGAGAACACTGGCGGATTCAGCCTTAGGAAGCGGGTCAAGTTGTCAACAGGGGGTGGTGGCGGTGGATTGTTGTTGTTGTTGTTCTGGTTCTGGATGAGCATCTGCATCAGGGCATTCTGCTGCTGGATCAGCTGGGTGAGCTCCGGCGGAAAGTTGAAACCGGGGTCACGTCTCGGAGGCATCTGGTGTTTTGGAGTGGATGAGAAATTAGAATAGAACAAGGGTCTAATGAGAAAATAGCACTACCCATATGAATGCACAATCATAATCACACCAATCATTTATTCATTCATCTCAAACAAGGTTCAATCTGGGATTACAAAAAATCTCACGACTAATCGAAAATAACGGCCTAACTGATCGACGAAAAAAATAAAATAACATGGCGGTCGACTAAATGTCTTCATCAATTATTCTTGCGTCCTCCGGTGCGGCGTCCTCTGGTGCGGCGTCTCCTCTTGCGGCTTCCTTCGGTGGAGCTCTCTTCATAATCCTGGTCATTGCTCACGAGAGGTCCATCATCTCCACTCGGAAAAAGGTCTTCTCCCAGGTCTATCTTCTCCTCCAGTGTGGCAATATATTTATCCCGGACCTCGATTCTCTCCATAAAATCCTTGACTTCTTCTTCATGTTCAAGGAAGTCCGCGCGTGCTTTCTCCTCCAGTTCCAGTTCACGGAACAACAACCTCCTGTGTACCTTCGAGTTTCGGCGCGTCTGGATTTCCCGGTTCCTGATGAGACTCTCCAAGTCTTGGACATATGAAAGAATGGAGTCGTCCTCTACGGTACGGATGATATCTCCATTCCTAGCTCTGCGAGAAATCATGGCGAGGTCTGATGGGTCGAGCTCGGCCCTGTACTCTTCTCGGAGATGTCCAAGTGCACGATAAATCGCCATGTCTCTTCCGAGGATCCAAGTGAAATCGGTAAACTCAAAGTCAATGGGCTCTGAATGTCCTCCGAAGGTCCTCCCTGGAATGTGCACCATAATCCTGTAGCGGGTATCCGTCGGAAGTGCATTGATAGGCTTCCCGGTGATTGAGGGCAGGGCAATCTTCAGCTTTTTCACGATCTGAACCAGCTTCTTGCCGAGAAGCATCGTCTCATCTGGCTGGCAAAACTCCGGTAGCAGAACTGGGGTGAACTCGGCGGCCATCTAGAATGTTGAAAATCGGAGAGAAGTCAGAAATGAACAGGGGAGAATTACGGAATGATAAGGACATAAAATAAAATAGTCTCTTCCTATGGCTTTCCGATCCTAGGGGTTACGTCCTACGGTCAGCGTGTGCTCTGAATACCATCTCTGTAACGACCCGACCCGAAATCGGTCAAGTCTCTGTGTAGCTGTACCATCCCAAGATCATGCTGGCACACACAGTACATTGATGCAAAGATTCAAAGTTCAATCACACCTGAATTTATTACACGATTCTCATATCGAGTCTTTATTACATCATAATAAATTCGGCCGAAGGCCAACTCATGAGAAATAAACTAAATAAAGCTGCGGAAGCGTAGACGAATAGCGAGTCCATCCGACTCCATAGGGCAATCGCCAAGCGTGGATCGTAGCCTCACTCCTGATCGGAAAATTCCTCTGCAACATAAGACGTTGCAGCCGTGTAGGTCAGCATTTTGAATATGCCGGCAAGTCATGAAGAGAGAACAACAATAAAATTACTAATACTATATGCAATTTGGCTGTGGGGCTCTAAGTTTCATTGTTTTGCGAAAAAGCCGGTTTTTCCCTACAACAAGGACTTGTTTGCAATTACTACAAAATGTTGGTAGTTATTGAGATGGTTCCGCCAACCAATGTCTCGTTCCCAATTATTAAATAACCCCCTCAATTAATTTATTAAGTTCAGTGTTGAGATATCCGAAATACTCCAATTCCAAAGGCTCATTTGTCCGTAACCGGGGACACGGCTAATCGATTAGGTTGTTACTCTGCAGAGGTTTGTGCACTTTACCCGCAAGAATCGTTCCCTCCTTTAAGTCTTCGCACTGCCTGGTGTTTGAAGACGGGACGAACGAGACAGGGTCTTCCGAAGAGTTCCTCTGGGCCACTGCCGGTGCCCATCCAATCCTACCGTTCTTCTACATCTCGTAGCACCGTCCGGCCAGAGTCACGCCTAGGGTCAACCAAGCCAGAGCCCATAATGGCTTGCGGCTGCACAGGTAAGCTTCCGGTCAATGGGGTATCCATCCGTCTCTTCGTGGCTGGGTGAAGCTTTCCGCAAGATGTCATGGCGCTTCTCCATGCATCCCGGCCATCCGCTGGTTTCTCCAGGGTGCCCGTCAACCGTCCTCCACCCAGTAGTGAATTTTGAAGTCCATCTTGAGCTTGATGTCATGGGGTTTTCATCATCTTGACTCTCGCATCTCCCTTATGAATCACTCAACCAACCCCGTCTACGAGCATAGCAAAATAAACTACATCGTCCCGGGCATTGGTAACAAGGGAGAAGGGTTCATCCTACCTCATGATACTACTCAAGAACATAACTTAACAAAATTCTCCTACTGCATGCATGGTGGGGAGGTATAACTCTAATGCAATAAAATCATAGGTATTGTAAAAACATGATCAAATGACTTGCCTGGCTGACGGTCTTCGAAAGCTAGCGACTCGTAATAGCAGGCTTCGCACTCCGGGAATTCTACCGAGTCAAACAATAGCACAAATAAGTATAGCACAATATAACATAACAGCAAGTTGAAGTAAAACACCCACGTACTCAAACCAAAACCAAAGAAAAACTCGGAGAAAGCAAATCAAGGTTTTCATCATATCAAGCAACAACTAAGAAATAGTTTTACACAACTAAAACTTTTCTTAACAGAACCTAAGCATTGGTTTTGCTAACTAACAGAAGGGAAAACATCATACAAACTAGGAGCAAAAAGAATCACATCAAAAGCTATTATAGAACTCCTATTATGCCTAAAACAATCCTAGCAAAGAAAATAAAATAAAAGTTTTATTCTACTGTAAATAAAAGTTCATCCTCTGTAGCTACAGAAACTAATCTAAAATAAAATATAAAATAATAAAAATAAAATAATTTGCTAACTAGAACAGTAGGAAAACAGCAGTTAGCTAAATAAACAAGAAAAACTTGATTTCGACATAAAACTAATTGTTTATTAAATCTAAAATACCCAAACAAGTTCCTACTGCTAGGCATGGTCAAAACTAAGCAGTAGCAAAAAGAATCACTAAAAATAATAATCCTAGCTCAATTTGTGGCAGAAAAACTAATCTGTCTAAATCTAATATAAAACTATTTCTAATAATTTAAACATGGCTAAACATATTTTCTACAGAAACTACAACAAATTTGCAAACTCACAAAAAAAGACTCAACTAAAAATATTGAACCAACTAAAAGAAATAGCAAAAACAAAAACAGAACTATTCTGCTAAAACAGAAACGAAGAAATAAAACTAAAAAGAAAACCGCGCTATTGGGCCTATATGCCGCTCAGGCAAAATCTAAATAAAAAGCGCCCGCGGCTAAACAGAAAAGTCGACCGGTTCGATCTAACAAAAAAAACCGTAAGTAAAACCGATCTATTAAATAAAACCGTACCCCTTCGTTGCTTCTAATCTAGGCCATTCATGCGAGATCCAATGGTGGAGGGGAGCTCGGGCTTACAGCGTCGGCGGCGACGAACGGAGACGACGGCGGCGGCTCGGGCGTTGGCGGTGCGGCGGCTCCGGTAGTCGGGGAGGTCGGCGAAGGTGTCGGAGAGGTGCGGCGAGGAGTTGCGGAGGCGGGGGTGGAGTTGGTGGAGCTCGGGGACGACGGTGGCGATCGGGGCGACGGCGACGACTCCCTGGTGAGCTGCAGTTCCGGCGGGCGGCGGTCGAGCTCGGGGACGACGGCTTCGGGGCTCCCTGGGAGAAGAGAGGATGTCAGGGAGATGAGGAACGAACAGGGGGTTCGGGTGGTGTAGCTTGGAAGCAAGGGGGGATGCTCACCGGTGGCAGCAGCGGCGGCGAACCGAGGCGGCGGCGGCGAGATCCAAAGGAGGAGGGCGTGAGCTGTGGTGCGTTTCGGGCTAGGGTTTTTGGGGGGTTCGGGAGAGGAGAGCGAGGGGAACTTATAGGACATGGACTTGGACGAGGGGGCGACGCGGGATCGCGATCCCGAGAAGATCGCGGTGTCGGGCGCGCTCTGCGCGTGCTCCGGTGCGGCGTGCCGTGCGCGAGGGGAAAGAAAGAGGTGGGGCCAGCGCGGCAGTGAGAGAGAGAGAGGGAGAGGGAATCGGGCGACCGATCGGGAGAGGGTTCGGGCGTGCGGGCGCGCTGGGGCAGGCCGGCTCGGCGTCGGTGGGCTGCGCCTGGCCCGCTGGTGGGCTGCGCTCGGCGCTGGCTGGGCCGGTTGGCCTGGCTGGCGCCTGAGGCTTTCCTCTTTTTTTTTGAAATAGAGGGAAGGAAAAAATAAAAAAACATATATATTATTTTATATAGGACATATATATATCAAAATTCTCAGGGGAATTAATCCTACAACGTGGACATTTTTCCAGAGGTAAATCTCAAACTAAAAAAACAATTTCTGGAAATCCCAAATAAAATTCAAATTTGAATTCAAACTTTTTGGCAATACATTTCTTCTGACATTTTTGGAGTGTCATGTTAGCTCCTCTCATACTTTTGATCAAGTATTTGTCAGGGATATTTGAAATAAATTTCAATGCCAAATCAAGTTCAAATTCACAACACAAACTCAACTGCCTCTCAAACTTTCAAATGCCACTCAATTTCAATCAAAATGCATAGATGCTTAGCTAATAATTGTAAAACATTCCAAATTGAAAATTTGGGATGTTACAGGACGACCTTCGTCCTTTCTCTCTCTTCTGCCGTGGTCAGGTCTTGAGTCTTACTCAATACTCACACCTTGTAACACAGCCAAGAACTCCTTCTTTGCTTATCTATTTTGAACTCCTTCAAAATCTTGTCACGTTATGTATTCATTTGAAATTACTATTAAGCGTTTTTGATCTATCCTTATAGATCTTGATGCTCAATGTTCAAGTAGCTTAATCCAGGTTTTCCATTAAAAAACACTTTTCAAATAACCCTGGATGCTTTCCAGAAATTCTACATCATTTCTGATCAACAATATGTTAACAACATATACTCATCAAAAATTCTATAGTGCTCCCACTCACTTCTTTGGAAATACAAGTTTCTCTTAAACTTTCTATAAACCCAAAATCTTTTATCATCTCATCAAAGCGTACATTCCAACTCCGAGATGCTTACTCCAGTCCTTAGAAGGATTGCTAGAGCTTTGCATACTTGTTAGCATTTTTCAGGATTGACAAAACCTTCTAGTTGTATCACATACAACCTTTCCTCAAGAAAATCGTCGAGGAAACAATGTTTTGACATCCTATCTGCAAGATTTCATAAATAATGCAGTAAATGCTAATGTAATTCCAACAGACTCTTAGCATCGCTACGAGTGAGAAAGCCTCGTCGTAGTCAACTCCTTGAACTTGTCGGAAAACATCTTAACGACAAGTCGAGCTTTCTTAATGGTGACATTTACCATCATTGTCCATCTTCCTTTTAAAATCCATCTGCACCCAACAGCCTTACGACCATCAAGTAGTTCTTCAAAGTCTACACTTTGTTTTTATACATGGATCCTCTCTCGGATTTTATGGCCTCGGGCCATTCATCGGAATCCGGGCCCACCATCGCTTCTCCACAGCTCATAGGTTCATCGTTGCCCAACAACATGACTTCCAAGACAGGATTACGTACCACTCTGAAGTAGTACGCATCCTTGTCGTCCTATGAGGTTTGGTAGTGACTTGATCTGAAGTTTCATGATCACTATCATAAGCTTCCACTTCAATTGGTGTAGGTGCCACAGGAACAACTTCATGTGCCCTGCTACACTTTAGTTGAAGTGATGGTTCAAGTCTCCACCATCCTCCCACTCAATTCTTTCGAGAGAAACTTTTCCTCGAGAAAGGACCCGTTTCTAGAAACAATCACTTTTGCTTCCAGATCTGAAATAGGAGGTATACCCAACTGTTTTGGGTATTCTATGAAGATGCATTTATCCGCTTTGGGTTCGAGCTTATCAGCCTGAAACTTTTTCACATAAGCGTCGCAGCCCCAAACTTTTAAGAAACAACAGCTTAGGTTTCTCTAAACCATAGTTCATACGGTTTCGTCTCAACGGAATTGCGTGGTGCCCTATTTAAAGTGAATGCGGTTGTCTCTAATGCCTAACCCATAAATGATAGTGTAATTCGATAAGAGACATCATGGTATGGACCATATCCAATAGGGTGCAGTTATCATGTGCGGACACACCATCACACTATGGTGTTCCAGGCGGTATTAGTTGTGAAACAATTTCCACAATGTCTTAATTGTGTGCCAAACTCGTAACTCAGATATTCATCTCTATGATCATATCATAGACATTTTATCCTCTTGTCATGACGATCCTCAACTTCACTCTGAAATTACTTGAACCTTTCAATAATTCAGACTTGTGTTTCATCAAGTAAATATTCTTAGCATCTACTCAAATCATCTATGAAGCAAGCACATAACGATATCCACTGCATGCCTCAGCACTCATTGGACTGCACACATCAAAATGTATTACTTCCAACAAGTTGCTTTCCTGTTCCATCTTACTGAAAACGAGGCCTTTCAGTCATCTTGCCCATGTGGTATGATTTGCATGTCTCAAGTGATTCAAAATCAAGTGAGTCCAAACGATCCATCTGTATGGACTTTCTTCATGCATATACTAATAGACATGGTTCGCATGTCTCAATCTTTTCAAAAATGGGTGAGTCCAAAGATCCATCAACATGGAGCTTCTTCATGCGTTTTATACCAATATGACTCAAGTGGCAGTGCCACAAGTATGTGGTACTATCATTATTATCTTATATCTTTTGGCATGAACATGTGTATCACTACGATCGAGATTCAATAAACCATTCATTTTAGGTGCAAGACCATTGAAGGTATTATTCAAATAAACAGAGAAACCATTATTCTCCTTAAATGAATTACCGTATTGTGATAAACATAATCCAATCATGTCTATGCTCAACGCAAACACCAAATAACAATTATTTAGGTTTAACACCAATCTCGATGGTAGAGGGAGCATGCGATGCTTGATCACATCAACCTTGGAAACACTTCCAACACATATCGTCATCTCACCTTTAGCTAGTCTCCGTTTATTCCGTAGCCTTTTATTTTGAGTTACCAACACTTAGCAACCGAACCGGTATCTAATACCCTGGTGCTACTAGGAGTACTAGTAAAGTACACATTAATATACTTATGTCGACCTTGCCTGCCTTCTCATCTACCAAGTACCTAGGGTAGTTCTGCTTCAGTGACCGTTCCCCTCATTACAGAAGCACTTAGTCTCGGGTTTGGGTTCAACCTTGGGTTTCTTCACTGGAGCAGCAACTGATTTGCCGTTTCATGAAGTATCCCTTCTTGCCCTTGCCCTTCTTGAAACTAGTGGTTTTACTAACCATCAACAATTGATGCTCCTACTTGATTTCTACTTTCGCGGTGTCAAACATCGCGAATTGCTCAAGGATCATCATGTCTATCCCTGATATGTTATAGTTCATCACGAAGCTCTAATAGCTTGGTGGCAGTGACTATGGAGAACCATCACTATCTCATCTGGAAGATTAACTCCCACTCGATTCAAGCGATTGTAGTACTCAGACAATCTGAGCACATGCTCAACGGTTGAGCTTTTCTCCCTTAGTTTGCAGGCTTAAGAAACTTGTCAGAGGTCTCATACCTCTTGACGTGGGAACGAGCCTAAAATCCCAATTTCAGCTCTTGGAACATCTCATATGTTCCGCGACGTTTCAAAATGTCTTTGGTGCCTCAATTCTAAACCGTTCAACATTAGGCACTGAACTATCACGTAGTCATCAAAACGTGTATGTCAGATGTTTCGCAACATCTACAGACGACGCTCGAGGTTCAGCACACCGAGCGGTGCATTAAGGACATAAGCCTTCTGCGCAGCATTGAGGACAATCCTCAGTATACGGACCTAGTCCGCATAATTGCTACTGTCAACTTTCAACTAAATTTTCTCTAGGAACATATCTTAAACAGTAGAACTAAAGCGTAAGCTACGACATAATTTGCAAAGACCTTTTGACTATGTTCATGATAATTAAGTTCATCTGATTATTTAATGAACTCCCACTTAGATAGACATCCCTCTAGTCATCTAAGTGATACATGATCCGAATCGACTAGGCCGTGTCCGATCATCACGTGAGACGGACTAGTCATCAACGGTGAACATCTCCATGTTGATCGTATCTACTATACGACTCATGTTCGACCTTTCGGTCTCTTGTGTTCCGAGGCCATGTCTGTACATGCTAGGCTCGTCAAGTCAACCTAAGTGTTTCGCATGTGTAAATCTGGCTTACACCCGTTGTATGCGAACGTTAGAATCTATCACACCCGATCATCACGTGGTGCTTCGAAACAACGAACCTTCGCAACGGTGCACAGTTAGGGGGAAAACGTCTCTTGAAATTTTAGTGAGGGATCATCTTATTTATGCTACTGTCGTTCTAAGAAAATAAGATGTAAACATGACAAACATCACATGCAAATCATAAAGTGACATGATATGGCCAATATCATCTTGCGCCTTTGATCTCCATCTTCGAGGCGTGGCATGATCACCTTCGTCACCGGCATGACACCATGATCTCCATCATCGTGTCTTCATGAAGTTGTCTCGCCAACTATTACTTCTACTACTATGGCTAACGGTTAGCAATAAAGTAAAGTAATTACATGGCGTTTTTCATTGACACGCAGGTCATACAATAAATTAAGACAACTCCTATGGCTCCTGCCGGTTGTCATACTCATCGACATGCAAGTCGTGATTCCTATTACAAGAACATGATCAATCTCATACATCACATATATATAATTCATCACATCCTTTTGGCCATATCACATCACATAGCATACCCTGCAAAAACAAGTTAGACGTCCTCTAATTGTTGTTGCATGTTTTACGTGGCTGCTATGGGTTTCTAGCAAGAACGTTTCTTACCTACGCAAAAGCCACAACGATGATATGCCAATTGCTATTTACCCTTCATAAGGACCCTCTTCATCGAATCCGATCCGACTAAAGTGGGAGAGACAGACACCCGCTAGCCACCTTATGCATCAAGTGCATGTCAGTCGGTGGAACCTGTCTCACGTAAGAGTACGTGTAAGGTCGGTCCGGGCCGCTTCATCCCACAATGCCGCCGAATCAAGATAAGACTAGTAACGGCAAGCAAATTGAGCAAATCATCGCCCACAACTACTTTGTGTTCTACTCGTGCATAGAATCTACGCATAGACCTGGCTCATGATGCCACTGTTGGGGAACGTAGCAGAAATTCAAAATTTTCCTACGTGTCACCAAGATCAATCTAGGAGATGCTAGCAATGAGAGGGGAGGAGTGCATCTACATACCCTTGTAGATCGCGAGCGGAAGAGTTCAAGAGAACGGGGTTGATGGAGTCGTACTCGTCGTGATCCAAATCACCGATGATCCTAGCGCCGAACGGACGGCACCTCCGCGTTCAACACACGTACGGAGCGGGGACGTCTCCTCCTTCTTGATCTAGCAAGGGGGAGGAGAAGTTGATGGAGATCCAGCAGCACGACGGCGTGGTGGTGGAAGTAGCGGGATCCCGGCAGGGCTTCGCCAAGCGCAAGCGGGGAGGAAGAGGTGTCACGGGAGGGAGGGAGGCGCCAGGGCTTGGGGGTGCTGCTCCCATGCGCCTCCCCACTATATATAGGGGTGGAGGGGGCTGGTTTCTTGCCCTCCAAGTCCATTGGGGCGTTGGCAAAGGTGGGGGAAAGAAATCCCATCATTTCCCTTCCCCACCGATTGTTATCCCCCTTTTTTAGGGATCTTGATCTTATCCCTTCGGGATATGATCTTATTCCTTCTAAGGTGGGATCTTGGTGCGCCTTGACCAGGGGTGTGGGGCCTTCCCCCACTACCCACGTTCATGTGGGTCCCCCCATGCAGGTGGGCCCCACTTCGGAACCTTCTAGAACCTTCCCGGTACAATACCGAAAAATCCCGAACATTTTCCGGTGGCCAAAATAGGACTTCCTATATATAAATCTTTACCTCCGGACCATTCCGGAACTCCTCGTGACGTCCGGGATCTCATCCGGGACTCCGAACATATTTCGGATTTCCGCATACTAATATCTCTACAACCCTAGCGTCACCGAACCCTAAGTGTGTAGACCCTACGGGTTCGGGAGACATGCAGACATGACCGAGACGACTCTTCGGTCAATAAGCAACAGCGGGATCCGGATACCCATGTTGGCTCCCACATGTTCCACGATGATCTCATCGGATGAACCACGATGTCGAGGATTCAATCAATCCCATATACAATTCCCTTTGTCAATCGGTACGTTACTTGCCCGAGATTCGATCGTCGGTATCCCAATACCTTGTTCAATCTCGTTACCGGCAAGTCACTTTACTCGTACCGTAATGCATGATCCTGTGACCAAACACTTGGTCACATTGAGCTCATTATGATGATGTATTACCGAGTGGGCCCAGAGATACCTCTCCGTCATACGGAGTGACAAATCCCAGTATCGATTCGTGCCAACCCAACAGACACTTTCGGAGATACCTGTAGTGCACCTTTATAGCCACCCAGTTACGTTGTGACGTTTGGTACACCCAAAGCATTCCTACGGTATCCGGGAGTTGCACAATCTCATGGTCTAAGGAAATGATACTTGACATTAGAAAAGCTCTAGCAAACGAACTACACGATCTTGTGCTATGCTTAGGATTGGGTCTTGTCCATCACATCATTCTCCTAATGATGTGATCCCGTTATCAATGACATCCAATGTCCATGGTCAGGAAACCATAACCATCTATTGATCAATGAGCTAGTCAACTAGAGGCTTACTAGGGACATGTTGTGGTCTATGTATTCACACATGTATTACGGTTTCCAGTTAATACAATTATAGCACGAACAACAGACAATTATCATGAACAAGGAAATACAATAATAACCATTTTATTATTGCCTCTAGGGCATATTTCCAACAGGTGTCGGCGAAGCGGCTCCGGTAGGGTTGAGGAAGGTGTCGGCGAAGCGGCTCCGGTAGGGTTGAGGAAGGTGTCGACGAAGAGGATGAGAGGCCGTCGACGGGGGCATCGGTGGGGCGGCTCCGGGGGGTGTGGACGAAGCGTCTCCGGTGGGGAGTACGAATGAGCCGCTGCAGATGTGCGGTGGTTGACGAAAGTACCGGCGAAGCAAATCCGGCGCCGTGGACAAGGCCGGCACTGAATGGGCTGTGTTACAGTGGTGGATGAGCAGTCTACTTGTTTCTAGGGGAGGGGGGAGGGGTAGATGAGGCCGCAGAAGCAGATCCGGCGAGGTGGACGCCGCTGGCAGTGAATGGGCTATGGTACGCCGGTGGATGAGCAGTCTAGGGTTTCGAGAGCGGAGGGGAGAAAGGCCGATGAAGTACGGACGGCGTGATGTAAGATGCTCTGGTGCTGTGGAGTTAGTCGTTTTTGCGGGAGGGGGAGAGGAAATGGGGGTGCCGTGTAGTGGGGGAACCGGAAGTTACCAAAGCAGCCCCGACCTATCATGTAGATGAGGGCGGTATTGTAACTGTTGGTCTCCGTGCACCAAGCACAAAAGGGGGATTTCGCATGCTAAAGACTAAGGTGGCGGAAATTCTAGAAGGAGGCGGGAGATTTTTCCACCCGCGGGATCGTTCGTATCCAGTTTCAACTAATTTTGGACCGTGCTAGCGGGAAGGTCATGCTAGATTGTGTACACGGGGCACGCGTCAGCAGTTAATAACTGGTGTGAAGTCCACCCCAGAAAAAAAGACAATAACTCGGGATGATGCGCCGATAACTTGGACGTTCACACGGGCGCGGCCAATCGTACGGGTGTAGTGGCGCGTTCACAAAAAAGGGATCAAACGCTCAGCCTATGTATTTCTCGTGTAAATAGATAATTTAGTGCCATTGGTTATTTACTTTAAACATAATGCATTGACGTGTTAGTGTAGAGGGCACAAAAAGAAATGGATATTGTAGTCAGCTACTTAAAAGTGTTACCTCATATGATTACATAGCCTCCATTTCATAAATTGCGTACTCGTTGAATTCATATATGAATATTACATATATTACTTCAAAATAGAAACTTAAATCATCCAAGACTAATGAATTTGAATGCAAGAGTAACAATGGTGCATATACATGATAGCTACATTGGTTGTTTGAAGAAACATCACTGTAACTTTGGCATGCACAACTGAAAAGGTTTATTTAAATAGAAAAAAATGTGATATGTGAGTGTCCAATCTTTATAGCGTTGAATCGATATTGTACCTTTGGCCACGATACGAAGTAGATATTGACTTATGTTCAAGCGATGCACGTCCACGATCGCTAGATAGTGATACGTGAATGAATTGTGCAATCTCTCTCACACGCATACATATCTCATTTCCCTGTGGGCATCGGAATCACACACGCGCACTTCGTGTATTTCTCTCCCTCCGTCAGGGTTAAATTCGTCTTTCTACCCCATCCTACAAGTCTCTCACACAGAAACACACACGCTCTCTATGTCTAACACGCCCACCCCTTTAATTCCACCCACCCACAGCCACTAATGTCTCAAAGTATAATAATGTCTCTCACACATATGCTATCTACCTATCCCTTAATATAGCTAGATATGTGTCACACAAACTCCTTCTCCCTACTAGCAAGATGCCCATGCGTTGCACGGAACATCAAGATGCATTTGTATGAGAAGTTTATCTTGTGGGAGAAAAGGATGAACGAGGGAATGCCTTATTTGCAAATGCGGAGAGGGGTGTGGGTATCTTTTTGCAAAATTGCCATAGTTTCCTTCCTGTCCGTCGGATATAAATCGGATGGCCTATATTGCAGGATGGCAGGAACACCATCATCACCAACTCTGTTTTTTTATAAGAGTAGAGATATGTGAGTGTCACTGCCCCCCCCCACACACACACCCACACTTCCCAACACCGAAGGAGTAGGGTGACACCTCGATCTTGATACTAATCTATCGACTGGCTTCTCTCTCAAACATACACACACACACACTACCCGGCACCGAAGGAGTAGGGTGGCACATCGATCTTGATAATAATCTATCTACTCCTCTTTCAAACACACACACACACACACTCGCTAGTTGTGCCTCTGTGCCTACCGCGCACACTCTCGATACGTCTTTCTCTCCCTCCCCCCCCCAACAATGACAGCAGAAGGGTGACAACTCGATCTGATCATAATCTGTCAATTGGTTTCTCTCTCAAACATTGTGTCTCGGTGCCTCGCTCGGTAGCCCCCTCGATATGTAGACTTCTCGCGCGCGCACAGCTGTAGTGACGATGACGCTGAACCCAGTGTGCCTTGTTTTTACCGGCCTCATGTCATAGTTTTCACCCTGTTTTCTGTTAATTAACAAGGCAACCTTTTCTTTGTTACTACTAGTGAATCTGAAATCATTCGGGGCAGACATAAAATATATCACTTCAACCCAATTATCGCAGCAACTATTTTAAAAGAAATTAGCTAGCTGCCCATGCGTTGCACGGAACATCAAGATGCATTTGTATGAGTAGTTTATCTTGTGAGAGAAAAGGTTGAACGAGGGAAGGCCTTATTTGCGAACGTGGAGAGATGTGTGGGTATATTTTTGCAAAATTGCCATAGTTTCTTTCCTATCCGTTAGATATAAATCCGACGGCCTATATTGCAGGATGGCACGCACACCATCATCACCAACTCTGTTTTCTACTCCCTCCGTCCGAAAATACTTGTCATCAAAATGGATAAAAAGAGATGTATCTAAAACTAAAATACGTCTAGATACATTTCCTTTTATCCATTTTGATGACAAGTATTTCCGGACAGAGGGAGTATTTGTCTTTTTAGAGATTCAACAAGTGACTATGACCGGACCTTACCAACATACTCAAAAAAGTAGTCCATAATTTTGATGTTACCCTCTTTTCCTTGGCGGTGCAGTGCCATCTGGATACCTCATAAATAAATCAAGGACAAATCTGACCCCTTCCTGAAAAGACATACGGAGCAAAATGAGTGAATCTACACTCTAAAATATGTCTACATACACATCTGTATGTGGTAGTCCATTTGAAATCTGAAAAAGACAAATATTTAGGAACGAATGGAGTATATATAAGAGTAGACATGGAGATATATCTCCAGCATGGTCTACAACAAAATGTGCTGGGCTGGTTAGCGCCGGATGCTCGCAACGCGATGACATGAGTTCGAATTCTGTCTTTTAACTTTATATTTTTATATTATATATTACTCTACTTATTTAATATATACTTCTTTCGCTACTGTACTGACAGTGGAACCCACAGAGTACTTAGAATACAAGATTAAGGATGGACTTGTTTCTTTTTAACTTTCTGTACGAAGCTGTAGCCACCCTGCAAGTCACGTGTACACTGTACATGCAATTAACTTTTTATAGAGGGACAATCATACAGGCAATTAACTCAAATGGATTGGATGTCACTCTATTATTTCCAGCATAAAGAGCATCTCCAACGGCAGCCGGCAAATTTCCTCCCGCTTCCTTAAGCGGAGGACAACATCAAACGCCAGCGGCATACATTTTTACAACTCTAACCAACCAGATGAAATTCGTGCAAACACGGACTGATTTCATATAAGCATGAAGGATTTCGTATAAAAAAGCCGGATCTTCATATAAACATGATGGATTTCATTACATTTACATGAACTAAGAGGTGCCAATCCGGCTCTCTTGTATAATTAATACTCCCTCCGTCCGGAAATACTTGTCCTAGAAATGGATGTATCTAGACTTATTTTAGTTCTAAATGGCCGCCCGCGGATCCCTTTGTCTTCCTCATGTCCGTCAAACACTTGCGGGGTCGACGAAGGTCCTTGGAAGAGATGAAGCAGCAAAGAAACCACCTGAATCCGCGGTAGTCGCCTCGGCGGTGGCCTTCATGGGTCCCAAGTGGCGGCGGCCTCCCTTGTTCTACTTCTCCTCGATGATGGCGGCGGACACGGAGAAGCTGGCCACCGACTCGTCGCTCTCCACGCACCCAGCTTATGTCTCTGCTTGCATGGCGCTGCCGCAGGCACGGGAGGCGCGCCCACAGACACGGGAGGCGCGGCCATCGCAGACACTGGTGGCGCGGTACGACGCGGCAGCGACGGCACCCGTACCGGCGTGGAGCAACTGCCACTCCTCATCGAGCTAAACTGGAGCGGCGAGTTCCTGAACCACGCGCCTGCTTGGGGCGGCAACTGGCTCCGTCGGGCCAAGCGAGGTTGGTGAAGCACCGAGCGGCCTCGCCCGTATCCGGAGGGCTTGGCGGGCCACCCAGCCGGGTAATATGCCGGAGAACGGCTCATCGGAAGCCATCGGAAGATTGGAGAAAATGGTGAAGGAGGAGATGGGGGAGCGGCGAAGGGGTGCGATTCTTGCCCGCTGTCTGTCTGGCCTCGTGTAAATAGAGGGCGGACGGTAGGAGCTTGGCCGGCGTCTGGCCTCGTTTAAACTGAGGGCGGACGGGAGGAGCTCGGCCGGTGTTGCGTTTAATTCCGGCCCGCTCATGAACGGACGTGTGGCAGGAGTAGGATTCTCAGTTTGCATGCGGGTTTAACGGAGGGGTTTAATGGAGGCGTCGGACGTGCAGCGGGCGGCGCAGTACTATTCGATTTGACAGCAGTAATGAGCTGTCAAATCACAAAGGCAATCGCCTCTCGTGAAACCGACCGAGCTAGACTGCCCCGCCCTCTAGCCTTTAAAAAAATGTATATACTCCACTTTTGTACAGTAGTAGTATCGATGGATTGCGCCATGGAGCAAAACTTGAAATTAAAAAAAAGGTGGTACATATAAAGAGCGCTCGTCGCCAAATTATGCATATAGTACTATTAAAAAGGCTTGTCACAATAATGGTGTCCAGCACAAGTGCACAACCCACCCCTCAAATAAAACTAAGCACCCTGGAATTCTTTGACAAAACTAAGCACCCTGAAATTCTTTGACAACTAAACTGCTGGCTATATGATGTTGGTCATATATATTGTACGTATATAATGTGAAGAAACGAGTGGTGGTACTATACCAACTAAAATATGAAATGTAAGAAATACTAGTATGTACGTACTGAAGGGTTAAAGTAACAAGAAGAAACATAACATAGTTCTGCTGGGGGCTCAGCACAACACACCCCTCAAATTAAATTAAGCACACCTGAAATTAAACTTTGCAACTATTCCGGTAGACACTGCATTAGAACCACCATGAGCAACGACACAGCCACCTTACTCGGAGTCCTCGTCCACGTCCTCGACTTCGTCCTTGTCCCTCTTCCTCTTAGCCGATACTTCTTTGCTTGAACCGCACACTTGGCTGTTGCTCTTCATCCAACCCTTGTAGATATTGAAGCAAAGGTAGCCATCCATTGCAGCGTAGTGGATGTGGTCTATATCTAGTACATTCCGCTGCCATGCATGACGATGAAATGTGTATGGAGGTTTCTCCAGTTTACCGTACGAAGGATGAACCATGGCTCCTGCCAGGGTCAGCATTGAAGGCTGACAAGAGGACACCAGCCGATTCTTCTGGCGGTCGAAGGTGTTGCCTACAACGAGGCCTATCCAACGCAGGACTTATTTATCGTTACCAAAGTCTACTGTAACGAATTTGACTAGGTTGCTCTCGAGGAAGTCCTTAAAATCCTGGAACTCAACGTCGGCATGGCATATGTGGTAGACCAAGCATAAGTCATGCACGCAAACCTGGATCACGGCGGGCTTCTTCCTCTCTTCGTCCTTTAGATCCTTCTCTCGTCCCAGGACTGTGGTGTACTCAACATCTAGCCCAGCGACCCACTCATCATCTGAGTCTTCGAACATGCGTCTGAAGCGAGAAAGGCATCCTTTCACCGTCGCGGAAGAACGGGTGTAGATGACGTCGAACTCATCGCCGGTGATGGTTCTAACCTTGTACTCACCGCCGATCGGGGAGATTTGGGATGCCATGGATTTGGGAGGAGGGTTAGGATTAGTGGAACTGCCGTAATGTGAATGGACGGGATGACTAAGAGCGAACCGTCGTAGTATTGAAGGACGTGCGGGGACGAGTAGGAGCGAACTGCCAGTGTGCGAATGGCAGGGTAGTGGCTTTCCATTCTCCCATGATACAGGCTTTCGAGAGCCCTTGGATCTGAGATCGAACGGTTGCATGGCGTGATTCTAGACCTATGGGTGAATATCCTATCCTGGAGGGTTATTCTGCAAATTTTCAGCAACTTAGCATGTGACCGTTTGATCTCAGATCCAAGGGCTGCCAGCAGCCCGTATCATGGTCGCGCCTACCACGACCGTCGCGTCGCTCATGCGGTCACGCCCTTGGAGATTTAACACGGTGCGTTAGGCTATCTGATGTTGGCATGTCATACATAGTTATCACTTAGTCACTCATACTACAACAAGGTTTTGGCTATAAGGTTGGCTATAAGTGTATTTTTTTTACTTCTCTCTATCTCTTTCTTCGTACTCCCTCCGTCCCATAATATAAGAACGTTTTTGACACTAGTGTAGTGCCAAAAACGTTCTTATATTATGGGACACAGGGAGTACTAGTATTTATTGCATTGCCAAGGAGTGACCTCTTCCAATGAAATGGTGTTGCTAAGTTTGCTTCATTTAATTAGCTATAGACTCAAAATTGTCTTTTCACCTAGGGTCACCAAACTAGTCTCTCTCTTCTTGATTAACTTGCCACATTAGACTTTATGCCTATGTGGCAAGCTTAAGCACCTGTAGGAGCAAGTAAGTACAATAGTGCGCTTTACATGGCATTTTTGCATATGTGGAAGAAAGAGAGGCAAGGAAAAAGTGGAGAAGTGGGCTCTCATGCAAGAGCCAGCCTCTACTACATGGTGGAGCATTGGGAGAGGCACCTGTATGGAGGTGGTCAGAAATCGGGAGACTCACGCCGGTCGTAGCGCCGCAGTTAAAATGATAATGGCAAGTCAAATCACGGGGCCCCACCTGTCCAGCAGAAACTCGCTGTCAAATCACACAGCCCTACGTTTGCAGCAGCCTACTCCCTCGTCTTCTCACGTCTCTGTCGAACCGACTAGGCGGAACGGCCCCGCCTACCGCGTAGGAAAAGCCCGCGCAGTATACTCCATCCGTCTAGGTGACCAAGGTGGAGAGGAAAACGAGAGAACTTAATGTTTAGTATTTGCTAAGGCTGGTTGTAATGGTACTAGCCTTAGCAATTTTGATGAGGTGTCATAGAATTAAATGAAGAAAGAGAGAGAGTTGAGTACTATGTGTCATACATGGCAATAAATAAAGTACTACATGATACTAATATATGATACATGGCGCAGGAGTACTAAGTATTATTAATACAGTTTTGCTAGAACTCATCTAGATGGGATATAATTTGGTCTCATTCATCTTTTATAGCCATTGGATGTGATGCTATATAAGATGCGTGTGTGCTGACGTGGGTTGTATTTGTTCTTGTGCAACGAACTGACCACTGCATGTCATGTTTGATAGTCTCAAGTCATTAAAAGCATACAAGCCCCACATCTCTTCTTGGTTGATTCCTCTATTTATGTCAAAAAATAAGAAACAACGTGAGAGTTAATGCATCACGCCTATCTGTTTACTATTTGGTTTTCGTAAGATGACTTAATACTCACCTAGACGGAGGGAGTATTCGATTTGACAGCGGGCGGTGCAGTTCCCGATACGGCTTTAATGCTGACGAGGGAGGGAGTAGCGGTTCCCGATATGTTGAACGGCCAATGCATCCTCCAGCAATTAATGCATGAGGGAAGTAATGGGAGGAGGTCCGGGAAAAGAGGCTGCACGATGTGAATGCAACGCAGTTTGCCCTCATTGCCCTCATATACATCTACAGACGACGCTGAGGTTCAGCACACCGAGCGGTGCATTAAGGACATAAGCCTTTTGTGCAGCAATGAGGACAATCCTCAGTTTACGGACCTAGTCCGCATAATTGCTACTACCAACTTTCAACTAAATTTTCTCTAGGAACATATCTTAAACAGTAGAACTAAAGCGCATGACATAATTTGCAAAGACCTTTTGACTATGTTTATGATAATGAAGTTCATCTGATTTAATGAACTCCCACTCAGATAGACATCCCTCTAGTCATCTAAGTGATACATGATCCGAGTCAAACTAGGCCGTGTCCGATCATCACGTGAGACGGACTAGTCATCATCGGTGAACATCTCCATGTTGATCGTATCTACTATACGACTCATGTTCGACCTTTCGGTCTCTTGTGTTCCGAGGCCATGTCTGTACATGCTAGGCTCGTCAAGTCAACCTAAGTGTTTCGCATGTGTTCCGAGGCCATGTCTGTACATGCTAGGCTCGTCAACACCCGTTGTATTCAAATGTTAGAATCTATCACACCCGATCATCACGTGGTGCTTCGAAACAACGAACCTCCGCAACGGTGCATAGTTAGGGGGAACACGTCTCTTGAAATTTTAGTGAGGGATCATCTTATTTATGCTACCGTCGTTCTAAGCAAATAAGATGTAAACGTGATAAACATCACATGCAAATCATAAAGTGACGTGATATGGCCAATATCATCTTGGGCCTTAGATCTCCATCTTCGAGGCGCGGCATGATCACCTTCGTCACCGGCATGACACCATGATCTCCATCATCATGATCTCCATCATCGTGTCTTCATGAAGTTGTCTCGCCAACTATTACTTCTACTACTATGGCTAACGGTTAGCAATAAAGTAAAGTAATTACATGGCGTTTTCATTGACACGCAGGTCATACAATAAATTAAGACAACTCCTATGGCTCCTGCCGGTTGTCATACTCATCGACATGCAAGTCGTGATTCCTATTACAAGAAGATGATCAATCTCATACATCACATATATCATTCATCACATCCTTTTGGCCATATCACATCACATAGCATACCCTACAAAAAGAAGTTAGACGTCCTCTAATTGTTGTTGCATGTTTTACGTGGCTTGTATAGGTTTCTAGCAAGAACGTTTCTTACCTACGCAAAAGCCACAACGATGATATGCCAATTGCTATTTACCCTTCATAAGGACCCTTTTCATCGAATCCGTTCCGACTAAAGTGGGAGAGACAGACACCCGCTAGCCACCTTATGCAACTAGTGCATGTCAGTCGGTGGAACCTGTCTCACGTATGCGTACATGTAAGGTCGGTCCGGGCCGCTTCATCCCACAATGCCGCCGAAACAAGATAAGACTAGTAGCGGCAAGAAGAATTGGCAACATCTACGCCCACAACTGCTTTGTGTTCTACTCGTGCATAGAAACTACGCATAGACCTAGCTCTGATACCACTGTTGGGGAACGTAGCAGAAATTCAAAAATTTCTACGCATCACCAAGATCAATCTATGGAGTAATCTAGCAACGAGGGGAAGGGGAGTGAATCTACATACCCTTGTAGATCGCGATGCGGAAGCGTTGCGAGAACGCGGATGAGGGAGTCGTACTCGTAGCGATTCAGATCGCGGTTGATTCCGATCTAAGCACCGAAGAACGGTGCCTCCGCGTTCAACACCCGTGCAGCCCGGTGACGTCTCCCACGCCTTGATCCAGCAAGGAGAGAGGGAGAGGTTGGGGAAGACTCCATCCAGCAGCAGCACGACGGCGTGGTGGTGATGGAGGAGCGTGGCAATCCCGCAGGGCTTCGCCAAGCACCGCGGGAGAGGAGGAGGAGGGAGAGGGGTAGGGTTGCGCCGAAAGAGAGAGGTTCTCGTGTGTCTTGGGCAGCCCAAACCTCAACTATATATAGGGGGGGAGGGGGCTGCGCCCCCCTTAGGGTTTCCACCCCCAAGAGGAGGCGGCCAGCCCTAGATCCCATCAAGGGGGGCGGCCAAGGGGAAGAGAGGGGGGGCGCCCCACTAGATGGGCCCTAAGGCCCATCTGGACCTAGGGTTTGCCCCCTCCCACTCTCCCATGCGCCTTGGGCCTTGGTGGGGGGGGCGCACCAGCCCACCTGGGGCTGGTCCCCTCCCACACTTGGCCCACGCAGCCTTCTGGGGCTGGTGGCCCCACTTGGTGGACCCCCGGGACCCTCCCGGTGGTCCCGGTACATTACCGATTTCACCCGAAACTTTTCCGGTGACCAAAATAGGACTTCCCATATATAAATCTTTACCTCCGGACCATTCCGGAACTCCTCGTGACGTCCGGGATCTCATCCGGGACTCCTAACAACATTCGGTAACCACATACATACTTTCCCTATAACCCTAGCGTCATCGAACCTTAAGCGTGTAGACCCTACGGGTTCTGGAACCATGCAGACATGACCGAGACGTTCTCCGGTCAATAACCAACAGCGGGATCTGGATACCCATGTTGGCTCCCACATGTTCCATGATGATCTCATCGGATGAACCACGATGTCGGGGATTCAATCAATCCCGTATGCAATTCCCTTTGTCCATCGGTATGTTACTTGCCCGAGATTCGATCGTCGGTATCCCTATACCTTGTTCAATCTCGTTACCGGCAAGTCTCTTTACTCGTTCCATAACTCACATCATCCCGTGATCAACTCCTTGGTCACACTGTGCACATTATGATGATGTCCTACCGAGTGGGCCCAGAGATACCTCTCCGTTTATATGGAGTGACAAATCCCAGTCTCGATTCGTGCCAACCCAACAGACACTTTCGGAGATACCTGTAGTGCACCTTTATAGCCACCCAGTTACGTTGTGACGTTTGGTACACCCAAAGCATTCCTACGGTATCCGGGAGTTGCACAATCTCATGGTCTAAGGAAGTGATACTTGACATTAGAAAAGCTCTGAGCAAACGAACTACACGATCTTGTGCTAGGCTTAGTATTGGGTCTTGTCCATCACATCATTCTCCTAATGATGTGATCCCGTTATCAACGACATCCAATGTCCATGGTCAGGAAACCGTAACCATCTATTGATCAACGAGCTAGTCTCCTAGAGGCTTACTAGGGACATGGTGTTGTCTATGTATCCACACATGCATCTGAGTTTCCTATCAATACAATTCTAGCATGGATAATAAACGATTATCATGAACAAGGAAATATAATAATAACCTATTTATTATTGCCTCTAGGGCATATTTCCAACACTTCTCCCATACAAAGCTTCAAAAGGGTCCATCTTCAAACTGGCTTGGTAACTGTTGTTGTATGAGAACTCCGCGTAAGGTAGATTATCATCCCTACTAGATCCACGCTCTCAACATGTCCTCCAGAATCTGATTAACTCTCTCGGTCTATCCATCTGTCTGCGGATGAAAGGCTGTAATGAACTCTAGCCTAGTACCCAAAGTCTGGTGCAGCTGATTCCAAAACTTTGAGGTAAACTGTGTTCCTCTATCTGATACGATGGTCCTCGGAACTCCATGCAGACATACGATCCTGGTCATATATATCTTGGCCAACTTCGCACTTGTATAGGTGGTTTTCACTGGGATAAAGTGAGCCACTTTGGTCAAGCGAATCAACTACTACCCAGATAGAATCATATCCCGATCGGGTTCTGGGAAATCCGGTAATGAAATCCATGCCAAGCTTATCCCACTTCCATTCGGGTGTCGGCATAGGCTGTAGTAATCCGGCTGGCTTCTGATGCTCCGCCTTTACTCTCTGGCATACATCACCTACGACTACATACTCCGCAATATCCTTCTTCATACCAGTCCACCAGAAATGCTCCTTCAAATCCAAATACATCTTGGTGTTTCCAGGGCGAATCGAGTATGGTGAGTCATGAGCCTCCTGAAGTATTAACTTCCTGATCTTTGCATTATTGGGCACATATACACGGTCCTCGAACCATAAGGTGCCGTGCTCATCCTTACGAAAATCTTTGGCCTTTCCTTTGCTCATCCTCTCTTTTACCTCAGCAATCTCTTTGTCATCCTTCTAAGCTTCACGGATCTTTCCCAACAATGTAGACTGAACTTCCATTGCTGCAACAAAACCTTTGGGAACAATCTCCAATCGAAGTTCCCTGAGATCCTCGGCTAACTCCTTTGGTAATCCTCCGCTTTTGCGGGTATTTTCACGACCAGTTTTTCAATAAAACAATTATTGAGAGACCGATCCCTTTTACGGACCAGTAAGGAAGAATTCCTTCTCACTGGTAGACAATATCTTGGTCACAGAAGAAAAATACCAGGAGTACTGAATATAATACAAGGTTGAGCGGAGACAGCCCAACAATTTATTACATGTACGCCGATAAAACAAGACGGCGGATAGGGTTGCATAACTATTAACTCACGATAATAACGGTGGTGGAAATATCACCGCGAAGCGAGTGATATGACTCCTGAAGACTACAGCTCTTCGAGCATCGGAGTGAGGCTCGAGGAGACTTATGCGGGTGGCGGAAGCGTATGTAATACAAGTGACCAATATCCGGGATCGCGCTGGACTGACTGGGACTCCTCTAGGCGTCGGACGCGCTATCAAACTCTTCATCCAAGAGATCGCCTTCGTCAACATCTGGCCAAATCAACAAGCCAGGTAAGTACTATGAAAGTACTCGCAAGACAGTTCGGACATAAGATATAACAAATGTAAACATGAAGCATATGAACAAATAAACCAGTGCGTTCAGACATAGAGATAGTAAATACTGGGGTGCCAAACGAGGGTCTGAATGACTCCTTGAGAGGAAACTGCAACAATAATAATACTGGTGCCAAACGAGGGTCTGAATGACTCCTCGAGCGGAAACTGCAAGAATAATAATACTGGTGCCAAATGAGGGTCTGAATGACTCCTCGAGAGGAAACTGCAAGAATAATACTGCCATAGTCGGGCGTCGGGGCGACACCACATAAAGGGCTTATAACAGAAAATAAAGGCAGTGCGTGCCACAGTCGGACGTCTGAGCGACATCGCATAAAGGGCTTATATTTAATGTAAGAAACAAAAACACGCCACAGTCGGACGTCTGAGTGACATCACATAAAGGGCTTATATTGTAGCTCAATAATACAATAGTTCGGGAACATAAATTATCACAAGTACGAGACAAATATAACGTTAGTCCATCCACAGGAATAATAATTAAACTGGATTTACCACTTGAGCTTGTTCACCGGGGACAAGTCTTCCACGCGGATAGATATGGATATACTGATTACACTACTTGATCATGGATACGATGACTTGGAAGAATTTGACTCTGCAGAGTTTGTACTTAACCACAGCCAACGGATTTCAGTAGTCACAGGGACTAGTTCCGTTTACGGTGTTTTAGAAGAAACACGTCTAACCAGTACACACCCATTCAACATTCCGAAGCCAGGGATCACCCTCGGCAACGTTCAAGAAAAACCTTGAGACGGGGAGGCTACAACCTCGCGTAGCATGGGATCAAATTTCTATACGCGCGCTCTAAGGGGGTGCCCCCCCCCCTCTCGGTCCCAACCGGAAACACCCATGCCCCCTGACCGGATGACTGGCTTTAATCCTGGGCCAAGGTACCATCATCCCGGCCTCTCTGTTTGGTGTGTACACGGAAAGAGGTTACCAACTTACTAAACCGCATCCTGGCAAATGAAACATGTGGCAGCACGGAGGGGAAAAGAACGATAACGTGACTCCGTCCACGTTAACGTCGGAATTCGTCGGATGACGCAAGGCTGGTATGCTACAACAGTACCACCTTGCTGCCCTTCATGTCACCACATGATCAGGCCATCTCTCATCAGAGATCATCACAACTTTGGAACAAAACGGGTAGTTGCCTCACAAGCAACGAGGTACTCACTGACACTCATATGCCACGCACAAACTGTCAAGCAAACATGCAAAACACCTATCATATCAAATGTTCAAACATGCTTGCCTGGTTCGGAGAAGTCGGAGTCTAGCTCGGCGAAGTTCGCGGCTCCGTCACCCCTTCCGGAACCTACGGCAATCACGAAAACGGGCACTAACGTGAAAACCAATGTGTGCACAGAAACTTCTCCAAAAAATTTCCAAATAAATCTCATAAAAAAGTAGACAAAATTTTAAGACTGTCAGAAAAAGAATCACTCAAAAATTCCTTTTTATTAAAAAGTTATAAAGGTTTCTGTCCAGGGACTTATCTGTAATGAAACAGAAAAGTTCCAGGGTTTAAACTGAGAAACCAGAAAACGCTTCGGAAAGAAATGCACTAGCTAAAGAGGGAAAGCGTATTTTGCCCGAAGGCGCCAACAGAAAACGGTTCGAGGGAGAATATAACAGAGGCTGACATGGGGGGTCCACATGTCAGGTTTAGAAAGCTCGCCGGCGCCCGAAGACTGCGGTGGACGCCGGCGTCGAACCACGGCGAGTCAGGAGGATCGGAGGGTACCAAGAGCTTCAGCGTGTTCTTCCGCGTCGGTGGGTGGTGGACTCGATCAACGGGGAGCACCACGTCAACGGCGACACTTTCTCCGGAGGACGGCGGCTCGGGTGAGGGCGGAGAACTCCGATGGAGGGCTGCAAACTTCGAATTGAAGCGCGGGTCAGAAGGAGAGATGCATAGTGAAGCTAGTGGCAAGAGATGGGAGGCGGAGGTGCACGCACGGGAGCGAATCGAGCTGGATCCCGTGGTGGGTCGCGGCGGCCGGAGTCGAGGAAGGAGACCTCCTCGGGGCCCTTCCAGTGGCTAGGCGTGCTCTAGGTGGAGTGTAGGGATGGTGTGTGCTCGAGTTGAAGCTCGGGGCCTCTATTTATAGGCGGATCGACGGGGTGGCCGTGAACGGAGAATCTCCGGCGAGCAATTACGGTGATGCAGTGGATTGGCAGGAGGTTTGAGTGGCCAGGCAGCATCAGTGGAAGTTACTGGTGCCATTTCACTGCTAAACGGAGTTGGTCTTGGCGTAATGGCGTCGGTCCATGGTGAGGTGGCCGCACGGGCACGTCGGCGGCAGAGAGCGTGCTCCGCGCCCTGCGGTTCACGACGAGGGTGGCAGCGCGTTCGGGGGAGTGGAAGGCCATGCGGCGAGCTCCGGTGGCTTGGGCGGCGCTGGGTGGCGCCGTCAGCGCCGCGCCTCTATCTGGCGGCCGCAAAGCCGCCGCTGGCGTCGGTCACGGGGCGGCGCACCTTCTGCTGCTCATCACCGACGTCCGCAAGGTGCCAGACGCTCGTGCGGTGCAGGAACAAGGGGGAGGGGACGGGGAGCAAGGCGACATCGAGGCACTGTCGAGATCGACAACAAGTTCTGAAGAAAACGACAGTGCACTGAAATGTTCTCTGAACTTTACTGAACCTGATTTTGACAATGCACTACAGGTGTTCGACAGAATGATTTGGCAATGAGAAAAATTTTCCTGGGGCTGGGACTTGGTGAGGTGACCACTCAATGCACCCAGAGGCTGCCTGATTTTACATGGAATTTTTGGAGAAGGATTTGAATGAATTTCACCCAATTTGTCAAATCTGGTCCAAACTTGCAGCAAGTGTAGTTTGAAAAATTTGAACTGAAGACCAGTGGTTCTTCCTGGATCTTGGTTGAGGGTTCAGAGGACTAGGAAGGGAAAAAGGTTTGGGGGCAAAGATCAAAACAGAAAGTGTAGCTCCTTTGTAAATCACCAATGGCTAGAATAGAAGACAGAAATTTGTTTGAATAAGATTTAAATGGAAAATAATCATATGGGGAGGTTCAACTTGCTGGATTTGATGCAACTCATGATCCAAAGATGAGGGAAGGTTTAGGAGAGAGCATTTGCACTAAGGCCATGGCAAGAGAGAATTGTTGAAAGTGGCAAAGGATTATTCCAAAAGCCATAGTGCAAATTTCAAAGAGACTTTCAAAAGGCATTTTCCCAAGTGAAAAGTATTTTGTCTTGAGTCAAAATAAAAAGCAAGAACCTCCAAGACCAAAAACAGATCTTGGGTGAATCCAAATAAAACTTTTGCCATAAAAAAATATTTGAAAGGGAGAGTTCTTTTGAGTAAAAATTTTAAATCACCTCCCTCAAGTCAAATAAAATCTTTTGAAAAAAACCAAATAAAAACTTGGGTGTCACAGGTATTCATCCTTGTTTTCTTTATGGTTGTGCCCTATTTCTCCACAAAGCTTGTATGCACAAGGTTTCTTCATATCCTTTCCATAAGGCTTCAATTTCTGGGACACAAGACGAGACTTTAGCATAGTCATCTTAAATTCCTTCCAAGTGGTTACTCCGGTCATATCCTTTCCGACTATAGGGTTATTCTTCGCGTGATCCTCCATGTTCTAAATCCATCGGTCTGTCTCCAATTGACTCATCCGTCCAGAAAATATGGGTTCATCTCCATTCATCCTCTATTGGGTCCAAGGGTTTTGGGGTGGGATAAGAGAGATAGAGAGGGATGCACACAATACAAACAAAAGTTTTGAAGAGGCAGATTTTATTTGTGGCTGTCAGGAAAAACATCAAACAAATGACAGCTCGCAAACGTCGCATCTAACGTAGGTATAAAACAGGGGTTTGGTCTTCTAAAGGTTAATAATTCATCAATGTCGTCAAACTCTTCAGGTCTTGTTCATGTCTCCGATGGCTCCTTCCGATCGTGCTTATCCTTCTCAAGTATTACTGCCAGTCCATCTCTGTTGAAGCGAAGTCTCTCGTGACACCCTTTAATATTTCTGGAGTTGCGTTCCAAACTTCTGGGTTTCAACATCCTTGGCATGAACCATGGTCCTACTGTCCTTCAGTTCCTGACGAATCTCCTGTATCTCGAGGTTTTGCTCCTCCAGCGTGGCTACTTTCAGATTCTGGGTCCTGAGTTCTTCACGAAATGCTTCTTTGTCAAATACAGCTTCTTGAAGGTTCATCTTAAACTTCCTGATGTAATACTCCAGATCCTGGCGATACACCGGCTAAGGTTAAAACTGCATCCTTTGCTGATAGATGCTCCATCAGCCTTCTACCATCCAATCTTTCCATGCATCTGCATGCTTAACTCCACACGGTGACAATAGCATAAACGGGTAATAACACCATGGTCAGCCGTGTCTATGCCCATGTTACTGCCATGAGCTTTCATTCCATAATTGATATCTCCTGTCTTCGGGTTTTCTTGACAAAAACTTTGAGTTCTAATGCTCCAAGTTCCTGTCTTTCTCTGATACATCTTGATCTCGGGTATTGACGGCTTCCATAGTCTGCCAAGTTCCATAAGGGTAGCCTTCCTATACCAATCTGGAAATTCTTCAGAGCCTTCAAATTCTCCTAGTCTTCAGAGTCTTCAACCGTTGTAGTTCCAATTATAACAAATGCTTGGTAAAAATGATCTTCATTCTGAAGTAGTCTTGGTTGTCCGATATCTTGTTCTTCTTGGAGTGGTCTCATCAGTCGAATCTTTGTGGTCAAAGGGGAAAGGGGTATAGCCTCACTAAAAAGGAATATTTGAATAAGCTCAGAAGAGAAGGGAGGTAAAATATCCTTTTTGAAAAGAAAGTTGTAGAGAAAATCTTTTCCTATGGGCTTGCCAGTTTCTAGGGCCACGTCCTACAGTCAACATGTGCTCTGATACCATCTTGTAGCGACCTGACCTCAAACGGTCAAGTCCCTGTGCTTAAGTGTCATCCCTGGATCGGTATGCTGACACACATAGTACTCGAGGATTTATAACAGAGGTAAATCACATGTATAAATAACGTAAACACCATTACATCAATCCAAATAGCGGAAGTAACAACAAGGTTGTGGATTCCCATCAACACCAACGGCAAAGTTGAGTGTAGAAATCGTAACCCTAACGTATCACTTACTTGTCATAAGATTCCTGCAACATGAGACGTTGCAACCACAAAGGGTCAGTACATTGAATGTACTGGCAAATTCATACCATAGAATAATGATGAATAATAACTATCACTATATGCATATTTGGCTGGTGGAAAAGCTCTAGAAAATGGTTAACATGTTTTTGCGAAAAGCCAATTTTCCCTACTTCAAAGGAATATATTTTATTTAACTACAAAGTTGGTTGATAAACATTGAGAAGGTTCCTCCAACTCAATCCCAAAATAATAATCATTAACCCAACAAATTATTTAAGTAGCGTGATGAGATCAACATGATAATCCAAGAACCAGATACTCAAGATGTCCATAACCGGGGACACGGCTAACCATGATTAGTTTGTACACTCTGCAGAGGTTTGCGCACTTTTCCCACAAGACTCGATCACCTCCGCTTGATTTCTCGCACTACATGGTGTTTGAGAAACGGATGACCGAGACACCGTCTTTCAGAAACAATACTCTTTACTCCGGGTGGACAGTTATACCTACTTTCCCCTACATCTGCTAGCCCACCTCTTCAAGAGGTCATGTAACCTACTCAACTATGCTAGAGCCCATAATAGCTTGTGGCTGCACACGGAAGTTTCTAGCATGAAAAATCTCATGATCCCTTTGAGTCTGGGTGGCGGTCCATAGGATGATCACACGGGTACTCCGGGATATCAAAAATACAGGCAACACTGGTTTCTCCAGGTGCCTCAATCCACCCAGATGTAAATTAAAGTAGCCACCTTAAGTTGAACGATTAATTAACAATCTCACATCTGTTATGGAAAACTCTCAAACCCAATCCATGTCTACGAGCATAGCATAGCAATATAAGCAAACGTAGAAGTAACTCCCAATGGTTTGATATAAACAGGGCAATAGGTACTACCTCATCTAATTCCCAAAACCCACATTTTAATCAGATCCTAATCATGCAATAGTTTGAGGATTGATCTAATGCAATAAAACTGGGTGGTAAAGAGGTATGATCAAAGTGTGAACTTGCTTGTACTGTTGCTGAAGATGATTCGCATTCAAAACTCTTGATAGATCTACTCGTCACACTCCGGTCAATCTATCGTAAGCAAGCAATAGTAACCACACATAAGCAATCACTCAAAAGATCAGAAAGAACGAAGAACACGATTCAGAAAACATCAAAACCAAGCAAATAACTCTTGCAACATAAGAAAATTTCTAACAGTACCAAAATTATGTGAATTTGGCCTTATCAGAACGTTTAGGTCAAGAGCTTTAATTTGCAAAAAGAATCAACTCAAACGGAGCTACGGAACTCAAATTACGATCAAACGAAGTTTGAATTAAAATCTGGTCTAAATCAAAATTTTAAACTTTCAAAAACATGTTTTAGTTGGATTACTGGATAGAGGGGATCATAACAAAGAAGTGGGCGTTGGTTTCGTTGGATTTGGACTAACGAGTAAAGAGTAATGATCGTTTGAAAAACAGGGACTAAACTGTAAAATGAAACAACTACAACTAGGTCCCTGGCAGAAAACTAAAATAAAAGAAAAAGATAAATAGCAAACATTCGTTACCGATTGCTAATGAACGAAAACTGTTCACTGAAACTAACTAAACGGAAGACGTTCCCTAACTAACAAGAACGAAACGGTTTACTTACGAAAAACCGATCTGGAGGATAAACCGGCAAAAAAAATAAAAATAAACCGGGCAGTTTTATCGGCTTTACCGGCTCGGGGCAAATAAACCGGCGGTAGCGGTTTCGATCGGCGAGCTCCGGCGAGGCGGCTGCGCGGCGGCGGTGGCCGCGGGCGGCGGAGCGCGGCAGCAGCGAGCGGCGCGGGGCTGCGGCGTTCGACGGCGGTTGCGGCGGCGGCGGGAGGCGGCGTGCAGCGGCGAGGCGGCGGCGCAGATCCGACGGGATGCGGCGGGGCGCGGCGAACGGCGGCAGCAGCGGCGCGTTGCGGGAGAGAGAGAGAAAAGGAGGCGGGGCCGGGCGAAGTATATAAGGAGGGGGCAATGGCTTGCATGGAGGAGGGGCAAGAGGAGGCCGGCGGAGACATGGAGGCGGCGGCGATGGCGTGGTGGCTCGGAACTCCGTCCCGAGCTCGGGGACGAGCGGCTGGGCTGGGCCGCGGCCTGTTGGGCCAGCCCAGTTCGGCGGTGGAGAAGATTTATTTTATAAAACATTTTCTCAGACAAATAAAAACAAAATAAAAAATATTATATAGGCATATAATATATCAAAATTTTCAGAAAAAGATTTCCTACAGCATGAACATTTTTGTCAAGTCAAATAAATTCGAGAAAAATTCAAATAATTCAAAGAGTGCTACTCCCCTACTAAAATCCAATAAAAATCATTTTAAAAATACCAAAATAATTTCAAATGTATTTCCCTCCAATTTTCCGATGTAGGGAATCATGTTACCCTATTTTCCATATATTTTATTTTTTGAGAAAAATAATTTGAAATAAAAACCAAAATAACTCCAAATTGAAAATGATTTCAAAGGGGCGTTAAATTTGGTTTCTTTGAAACTTCCAACTCATATTTCATATGTTTTGAAGAAGTCATTTTAGCTTCGCTCTTGAAAATCATTGAGTTGCGTAAAGTTTCAGAATTGGAAATATTTTCAAATGAAATTCAAATATTTTCAACACCCTTGTCATTTCAATAAATGGAAGAAGTCATGTCATCTTCTCTCCAGGGTTTTGTGGTGAAAAGAATTTGAATTCATGGAGATCATAAAAGCAAAAATGAAAGTTTGGGAAAGTCCTTTTATTCCCTCTCATTTAACTTTCGAAAAGTTTCAAATTTCACTCAATCAATCAAGCAATCAATCAAATCTATCTATTTAATATAACAATCCAAAATTTAGAATTTTGGGATGTTACAAGTCCACTATATCTACCTATATGCGGTATTCTTTTGCCGTTCTAAGAAAATTTGTATGTGCCATCTCTAATTTTCAAAATAAACTTCTCTTTTGTGTGTACGTACCGCCCGCGGAGCGGTGTGGGGTGGCTAATATTTTCCATGCTAGATGTGTTATTCTCATGATGAGTGTTTATTCACTTGTCATTGCACGAGAGTAAGGCAAAGGAATTAGGGATGCCCAGTCCCGAAATGAAAAATGAATTTACTTTATGTTGTCAAATAATAAATTCCTTAGAAAGTGTTGGTACAGAAGGCAACCGTGGATACAGCTAGACATGGAAAGTGAAAGTATGGTGGAAAAAGGAATAAACTTTATTTTCTGTTTGGGAACCGCCTATGATATATCTAGCATGGAAAGTGTTGGGAACTCTAAGCCGTTGTCCTTGGTGGGAAAGACACACCTCCCAAAATGTTTTTATCTCTAAGTTTTTCGCTTTGAGCTCTGGCACCTCCACAAATCCCTACTTCCCTCCGCGAAGGGCCTTTCTTTTACTTTATGCAATTTTTACTTTTGAATTTGAGTCTCCATCTTCTCTTATAAAAGCATAAACTAGGAGGAACTATGATCGTAGTTGAGTATTGGGTGTAGCTAATCTGCGAGTGTGTTTCATGAATGGATCAATGATTGAGCATGATGGGCAAGGGATAACTTATTTTAGCGTTGATAATTTGAAAGACATGGTTGCTTGTTGGTATGCTTGAGTATTTAAGTTATCATGTCAAAACTAGACTATTGCTTTGAACAAAATAAAAGTCCAAATGTCCATGCTATAAAGAAAAGAATATGAGATGACATGTTAGGCAGCATTCCACATCAAAAATTCTGTTTTTATCACTTACCTACTCGAGGACGAGCAGGAGTTAAGCTTGGGGATGCTGATAGGTCTCCAACGTATCTATAATTTTTGATTGTTCCATGCTGTTACATTATCAATCTTGGATGTTTTATAATCATTTTATAGTCATTTTATATCATTTTTTGCTACTAACCTATTAACATAGTGCCAAGTGCCAGTTGCTGTTTTCTGCATGTTTTTTACATCGCAGGAAATCAATAACAAACGGAGTCCAAACGCAACAAAACTTTTTGGAGATTTTTTTGGACCAGAAGACATCCAGTGGGCCGAAGAAGCGCCTGGGGGTGCTCCGAGGGGAGCACAACCCACCAGGGCGCGCCAAGAGGCCCAGGCGCGCCCTGGTGGGTTGTGCCCACCTCAGGTGCCCCCTGAACTGACTCTTTGCTCTATAAATACCCTAATATTCCAGAAACCCTAGGGGAGTGGACGAAAATCAATTCTAGCCACCGCAGAGTCCAGAACGACTAGATCCAATCTAGACACCATCACGGAGGGGTTCACCACTTCCATTGGTGCCTCTCCAATGATGCATGAGTAGTTCTTTGTAGACCTTCGGGTCCGTAGTAAGTAGCTAGATGGCTTCCTCTCTCTCGTTTGATTCTCAATACAATGGTCTCTTGGAGATCCATATCTTGTAACTCTTTTTGCGGTGTGTTTGTTGGGATCGGATGAACTTTGAGTTTATGATCAGATCTATCTTTTTATATCCATGAAAGTTATTTGAGTTTCTTTGATCTCTTATATGCATGATTGCTTATAGCCTGATATTTCTTCTCTGATATTTGGGTTTTTTTGGCCAACTTGATCTTTTTATCTTGCAATGGGAAGAAGTGCTTTGTAGTGGGTTTGATCTTACGGTGCTTGATTCTAGTGACAGAAGGGGAACCGACACGTATGTATCGTTGCTACTAAGGATAAAACGATGGGGTCTATTTCTACATAAATAGATCTTGTCTACATCATGTCATCGTTCTTATTGCATTACTCCATTTCTCCATGTACGTAATATACTAGATGCATGCTGGATAGCGGTCGATGTGTGGACTAATAGTAGTAGATGCAGGCAGGAGTCGGTCTCCTAATCTTGGACGTGATGCCTATATAATGATCATTGCCTGGATATCATCATGATTATTTGAAGTTCTATCAATTGCCCAACAGTAATTTGTTTACCCACCATTTTCTATTTTCCTCGAGAGAAGCCACTAGTGAAACCTACGGCCCCCGGGTCTCTTTCTCATATTATTTGCCTTTGCGATATACTTTTCCTTTGCTTTTATTTTCAGATCTATTAAACCAAAAATACAAAAATACCTTGTTGCACTTTATTTTATTTGGCGTTCGATCTATCCATCTACTACAATTTATTCACATCTGTTTGCCTATCTTTGGGCGCCGCTACCCGAAAGGGATTGACAACCCCTTTTACACGTCGGGTTGCGAGTATTTGTTATTTGTGTGCAGGGGTTGTTTACGTTGTGTTTCTTGGTTGTCCTACTGGTTCGATAACCTTGGTCTCATCACTGAGGGAAATACCTACCTCTGCTATGCTGCATCATCCCTTCCTCTTTGGGGAAATACCGACATAGCTTCAAGCCGCATCACAAAGTATTTGGACCCATGGCCCGAAAGTGGCAAAGTATGTGAATTCTCCACAAGTGATAATTTGTGCCAGCAAAAGCAAAGGTATCACTATGCACTAATCACTAGTTGACATCAATACTCTCTAGGCGGTAAAGCCTAATAAGGAAAGACCTAGCCCTAATACCAATTGAAAGTACCACGATGTCGCCTAGAGGGGGTGAATAGGTGTTTTAAAAACTTCTACGGATTTGGCTTCGCGCTAATGCGGAAATAAACTAAGAGTGTAATTTTTAAGCACAAATCCTAAATATACTGTGCTCAACCAAGTGCACCAACAACTTGATCTAAAAAAGATGAGCACAACAAGGATACTAACAAGCACAAGTAAGTTACACAAACTTAGTTGAGCAATATCACAAGATATGTAAGAGTATGACACAAGTTAGCAATTCATACTAATGACAAGATATATCAATAGTAACAAGTATGAATCGCGGGATATAAAGTGTAGTCCTAAATAATCTCTACAAGGAGATAGCCAACACAATATAATGAGGACAACAATATATAGTGAATGCAAGGTCAAGAGACCAAAGTAAACCACAAGTAGTGGCTAGGGTTAGAGATAACCGAAGACAAGAAGATGAGGATGTATCCCGATGTTCACTTCCTTGGAGGGAAGCTAGTCACTGTTAGAGAGGTGGATGTTACCATGAAGGCACACCAACACCACAAAGGATCACCCTATTCTCACTTCGAGATAACACCATGAAGGTGTTTCTCAACCACTAGTGGTAGACCTTGACGCGGCCTCCAAACCTTCACAAGTTGATTCCTCACCGGAGCGGTCCTACCGCCTAGGAGTCTCCAACCTCCAAGAGTAACAAGATCAAGGGGGAAATGCTCAAGACTTGCTCAAATCACAAATTCCTTTGGTTACAAGTGGGAGAGGGAGTTGATCTATCACTTGATTGGAAAATCTCTCAAGAACTCTCACGAATCTCTCCGAGATCTAAGATTTTGTGTAGGAGAAGTGAGAGGGAGCCAGTTGGTGTTCTAGGGTTCTTTTGGATTGAGTGGTCAACCCTCTACCGGATTGGTAGAGGGGTATATATAGCAAGCGTAGAAAACTAGCCGTTTGTGAGTAAGTGGATGTGTCAGGCCAAACATCCAGTGGCTGATAAATGTGCACACGTACATAGAAAAACAGAGGCAATGTACAGGGGCCGGGCATCTGGCCAAAGTTGGGGCTCCGAACATTCGGAGGACATGACCAACATTCCAACATGGTATTTGGACATCGGCGGCCGGATTTCCTGGAGGATCCCGGACATCCGGCCAAGTCCCGGATATCTGGCCCATAAAAAAACAGCAGGAACCACAAAGCTGAAACATACATAACTTTTACACCCAGACTCCGATTTTGACGATCTTGGGCTTGTTTTGAGGCTATGGAAAAACTCCAGGTCCTCACATATAGAACCACCCAAGATAAGCCGAAATGAATGGTTAAAAGTATGCAAAGGTTAGACACATACTTTGGGGAACCTAGTCGGCTTTGGATTTTCTTTTGTAGATGTGTAGGTATTTTGTATTTGCATTAGATATGTGTGAAATATGCCTATGTTGGAATATGATGTGAGGAAGAATATAAATAGATGATGTGGACTTGAGAAAATCCATCACTAACCCCTTTGATCCCCTCTTAATAGTGTGGGATCCCTATAACTCAAGAATCGTAAAAGAATTATACTGGATAGCTTCTGGAAACTCATTCTTGAGAATACATCCTTTTCGATGGTCATCGAACCTCACATCTAAAGCCAAAGGAACTAATACCTTTGACTAAAGCATTTCAATTAAGCTTGATGTTAATGTTTATGCTTGGCTCAATTTGGAATGATGATATTGATCAAGACACTAGGTGAAGGCTTCAAATTGTATTCATCTTCATATGTTCACCATGTGATCATCCACAAGCTTCAAGCATGTAATCCTTCGGGGTGGCTATCTTGAACTTGCCCTTGTCAGCCATGAACATCAACACTTGATTTCATCCTCTCAAGGGCACTTGAAATCTTTCTTTTGTTGTTAGTCCATAAGAACCACCTAACCCACATGGGTATAGAAAACACATAGAATGGGTTAGTACAAGAGCGCAATTGATAAGTTCTTACCGTACCACAAGATATCATGTGGCAATGATTTGCGCTTGTGTGTTGACCATCTTTGAGTTCAATTTTTTATCTTCATCTTGGTCAACATTTATATTTGCTCCATGATTAATCTTAATGTCTTGAAGGCCCTATTGATCTCTTCACTATGCTTCATTGCTTCAAGACATGGTCACCAATATCTCAATTCACCATGTCCATATCAAGTTTCTCCATGAGTATCATATTGGACATCATTTTCTCGTTTTCATGTTCCAACATAGTATCTTGAGAGGCACAATGAATTCTTCACATGAATTATTTGCTTCAAGACATAATCATACATGACTCAACATATGAGCTCATCATGATCCTATATTCAAGCGTATGTAGAATTCTTCTCTTTAATCATTCTCTCAAGATCTTGATCCATCATGGTTTAGTCCATAGTCCTAATCATGAGAACCTCTGAGATCTTTAATGAACTCCATATAGATCACGTCTTGTTTCTCGCACAAAATTCATCTTGATCATATTTGATTCAATCATTGATCTCAATCTTGATGCACAACTATATGTATATGGCATCCATTCCGAATCCACTCGATCTCCTCCTTGCATCACCATGGAACAAATATCCTTCAATTCATCCAATATTATTCATGTATTGCAAATGGAACTTTCCTTCAAATGAATACAAATGGAACTTTCCTTCAAATGGATAACTCAATGCAAACATTAGTCCATTAGGATTGTCATCAATTACCAAAACCACACATGGGGACTACATGCACTTTCAAGGATGCAATTGTATACCGTTGTGTCCGAAGGTTTGCTTAGTTTTGGACAATTGCCACCAATGCATGTGTATAATTTTCAAGGACCGCCAATGCACCATCATGAAAAAGGGAACCAAATGATGGAGAATTTGCAGTTTGTTGTTAATTTGCCACATCATTCTCACCCAACACCACCACCGTCACCGCCGCACCGTAAAGTTGCATCTCGGTCGGCTCCTACTAAAGTGAATTCAACTTGTTTGAAAAGGAAAAAGAAGGTTATCAATGTTGATGATGACAAACCACATGAAAGTATCGCACACCGTCTGTCCTAAGCACTTGAGAAACATGAACAATTGGCAATATCAATATTACTTGCTCAAATCCTTTCTGTATGAATTTAAATTCTTGTAGCTTGTTGGAACTAAATTAAATGTTCAAAATGTGGGAAAGCACTTGGTTGGAGTGTTCAATTGATCCCATCGATGGAATGGTAAGAAGCGTGAGTAGTTCCGAGATGACATTGCTGCTCTATATAATAGTTCAACACCAAGTAACTGGAAGAGATATCGGAATCAGTTGAAACAACAGTGGTAAGAAGGCTGCAAGAGTCCACTCATCATGGAAAGCACCAATCCTTTTCTTGGTCGTTTGCCACTCTTGCTTCAACTGATTTTGATCCCTCTTCTAGTTATTTGGTGGCGTACTGTTATACAGAGCAGCAATGTCATCCTGGAATTTCTCACCCTTCTTACCATTCCCATCAATGGAATCAGTTGAACATCCAACAAAGCACTTGCTACATTGTGAACATTTAATTTAGTCGAGCCTAACAAGCTAAAAGAATTTAAACTCATATAGAAAGGAGTTGAGCAAGGAACATCTATATTACCTTAGGACATATGGTGTGCGGTCATTCCACTTGGTTTATCATCACCAACATTGGTAGCGTTCGTTTTCCTTTTGGAAGAAGTTGAATTCACTTTGGCAGGACCAGACCGAGATGCAACTTTAGGGTGCGGTGGTGGTGGTGGTAGTGTTGAGAAGGAGTCATGTGCGGAAGTACTAAATAAGGCAGATTGTTCATCCTTTGGTTCCCTTGTTTGTGATGGTGCATTGGCAGTTGCTGGAAATTATACGGATGCATTGGCAGCAATTGTCCAAAACTAAGCAAAATTTCGGGAGCAGGGTTATAAAATGGACTCCTATTATAAGTATGATAATTCATGACTGAATCATCGGACATCGGAGATAGCATGTAAAGTGAAACAATAACAACCTTGGAAGATCATGACAATCTGAAGCAAAATTACAAGGTAGGCATATCATGACAATGTGGAGAAAAGGTACAAGGTAGGAATATCATGGAAACTGCAACCAATTTTTTCCCATGCTAAGCACCTTTGCAAAATCTATTTACTAGCCTCAAATTGTAACTGATTTCTATGATAAATCATTGCGCATTTGAGGCCAACATGGTCATCTCTTGTTTTGTGAGAAATCTGACATGACCATCTTTAGTAACCCAGTAAGCATCTTCTTTGAAAATTGATGCTACCGATAACTTAACTTTCCCTTAAAACTACTATATCATTTGCAGAACCTAAAATAGATAAATCTGAGAATGAGGGTCTATGTGTTTTATGACTTGCCTGAAAAACATTTAGTTAAGTAGAACTCGGTATGCACTCTGTCTGCTGATGAGAATGCACCTAGTTAGCTTATGTACTGACTCTTCCAATTATAGTTCTGCTTGAATGCTTGTCATATTGTGTACTAAAGTATTTGTTCACCAATGAAGAAGCATAATAACCTCACATATATAGGAAGAACTCGTCATGCAGCAGGAAGAACTCACATCAGTGGTAAACTCACATATAGATGAAGAACTCACATAATAATTATCTAGCAAAAACAAGAAGAACTTACCATTGATTCAAAGAGGGGTTCTCCATGGAGCTCGATGGGTGACGGGTTAGAAGTGCGGCGGTGTCGTGGTGTTGGCAGAGGAGCTCGCCATGGTGCCGAGGTAGAAGTGCGATGGTCGAGAGGGATCGACGCAGGAGCTCATCGGGGTGTCGACAAACAGTTGTTGTAGCAAGGTGGCCGATGGCCGGACATGTGTCGCTCGTTGCGGGCGCCAGATCTCGCCATGATTCGAGTGGCGCCACAACTCGATGCCGCCGCACGGCGAGGCCCCTGAGAGGAGGATGGAGAAAAGAGTGAGAGATGGAGTCGGCTGGGTAGACTACTCGAGCGGGAGATGGATGCGCTAGGCGGGAGATGCAGGCGCTGTGGAGGAGGAAGAGGTGGGTAAGGAGTAGTAGGGACGAAGCACACGAGATCGGTTTGCATTTCTATTTATAATTTACGCTTTGTTATTGTATCTACCTATGTTACTCTAATGCTCTCTATCTTCTTTCATTATCTGTCACATTAGCGTTTTTTCCAAGCTAGAGTGCATGATACTAGCTAAGATACAACCACTATAGCCGGTCTTACAATCATTCATAATGTTTGGTTTTGTCTAATTTCTGGGGTTCTCTTTTGTTTTTCCATTTTTTGAAGAAAGCTACTTTGGTTGTTGTTTCGCAGGAAAAGTGAGATTGTATTACTCAAGCAGGTAGAACATCATTCTTACACAAATTCATACTCCCTTCATTTCTTTTTAGTCTGCATATAAAATTTGGTCAAAGTCAAACTTTATAAAGTTTGAGTAAATTTATAGAAAAAATATCAACATCTACAATACTGAAGTCATATTTATGAAAATTAATTTGATTAGGCATCTAATAATATTGATTTCATAGTATGAATGTTGATATCATTTCCTACAAAGCTAGTCAAACTTTATAAAGTTTGACTTTGACCAAATCTTATATGTAAATGAAAAAGAAACGGGTGGAGTAATTCCCTCCGCACTGGCCCCTATCTAGACCATAGTACAGGGGGTGGCGTGACCATAGAGAGAAGGTCATGGTTGACTCTATTTTGCTTATGTCTAATATGAGTAACTACAATCTTCCTTTCATCTACAAGGAGCGACTGAATTTATCTAATGATGGGCATAAACTTGGACCTATTACAAGCAGTATCTTGGATTATATTGGCAGCTTCTACACTGTCTAGCTCGATGATGATGGGCTTCAACGTTTGATGGAGCACAAGTGTGATCCCTTCTAGGCAGGCAACCAACTCTGCCCCAGTGTGCTATCACAAGTGAGGATTTGCCAATAAGCCATGAATATGATGACATCATCTTCATCTCGGAGAACCATACCTCCACCGACATCCCCGCGACAAAAGAGCTATCGGTGTTGAGTTTTTCCCAGCCAGTTGGTGGGTGTGTCCGACGAGGACCCTCATCCATCTGCTTTGGCACATGAGCTACACGTGCATCAGTGGTTAATAGGACTGGCAGGACCATCTTTCCTTTAACACATCAACATTTTTTAGGTAACTGGCAGTAGCCTTTTAATCACATAAGCTTGTTCATTACATATAATTGTCCTAATAAATCTAGTACTTTAATTAAACCAACATGATCAACCATCATACTCTGCTGACTTAGCAAGAGTGTTAGCTACAAAATTACATGGCCGATTAACATGGATGAAGTTATGAGATATAAACTTTGTAGCCCAGTTCTTGATACCATGGACTATTGCTCCTGTAGGCGATGTATTCAAATTTTGTTTCTTTGATCTTGTTGATCAGCAACAAACAATTAGAAGCCACCACAGATTTCTACATGCCTTTCTCCCAAGCAAGAAATAAGGCTTGATGTACTATCGCGGCTTCTGCAATTTGAGGATTTTGAATTTGAGCAAAGTAGCATCTGCTTGCCGGCTACACCATCCCCCGATGATCACGAATCACCACACCTAATCCCGCTCTTGTAGACCGAGAAAAGATTGTTGCATCCACGTTGACAAGCATTGACCATCCTCATGGTGAAACCAATTTTGGTTTTGACTTCAAGGACTTGCATCTGTAGGGAGATAACCATGAGCCAGCCTCCATAATACTACTTTCACTTTATTAGAACACGGAAATGCCCACAAATTCTTCCACATTTTCTCCAATGGTTTATGTTTGATGTCAAACATTTTCCATCTACAGTCTGCTCTCTCCAAAAATCCTTTCTAGCTAGACTATAGGCTGATTTGATAGTGTAGATGCCATTCTTTGTGTGGGGCCATGAGGCAAAATGCATACCACTTTCTCAACTTAAAGGAATGCTCCATGTTTCCTCTAAGAATTTATTTTTGATGACTACCTCATTCCATTGTTGTTCCCCCCTCGATAATCAAGGAGCTCACTAATTGGTTTGCACTCATTGATTGCAGAGTTTTTTCCATCTCCTACTCTCCAATGGAGGCCCTTTTGCATTAGTTGCGTCCCATACATCAGACTACGACATGTGTAGGATGAAGACCTCGAGCATCGCAGTCATAAAATCCCCATCGGGATAGTACCTACCATATAATACTCGGGCGCACAAATAGTTGGCTTTGATCAAAAGGCGCCAACATTGTTTACCCAACATGACTTGATTGAAAATTGAGATATCACTAATTCCCATGCCTCCTAGGAACTTTCGTGAGGACAACCACTTCCTTGATATCCAATGTAGTTTCCTTCTCCCATCTTCTATGCCCCACTAGAAGTTTGAAATTGATCTTCTTATATTTTCACAAACGCCAATGGGAAGGAGAAAACAACTCGCTACATATGTTGGAATTGCCTGTGCGACCAATTTTAACAGAACTTCTTTCTCTACTCTTGATAAGGGCCTATCATTCTAACCATTAAGTCTTCCATATCCGACTAGTGAGAAAATTGAAGCAAATAGTTGGTGAAAGTCCCACCCAGGCCGACATGCTGAGATAAGTAGCTTGTAATGTGTCATCTTGGACTCCAATTTTCCTTTTCATTCTTTCCTTTATTTGTTCATCAAAATGTGTACCAAAAATATAGACGATTTCTGAAAGTTGATTTTCTATCTAGACCCATCTCAATACGTATCTAGATCTTATTTTAGGGTCTGTACACTCTTGTCATCTCCATTAACAAAGAACACACTATCGTCAGCAAAAAGGAGGTAGGAGATAGGAGGACCAAACCTACCATTGTGAATTCCTTTCAAGTCCTCCAATGCTTATTTTTGCTGCAATAAACAAGGTAAGCCTTCAACACATAACGGAAATAGGTAGGGGCTAACTAGATCCCCTTGCCTAATACCTCTAGTAGGTTTAAAGGGTTCGGTCAAATCACCCTTGACTTTGGTTACATATTTCATAGAAGTTATGCATCTCCATACCATCTCCACCCATCTAGCACTAAACCCAATTTCAGCAAGACACCCTTGAGGTATTTCCACTCTACTATATGTTGGGGAACGCAGTAGAAAAATATACATTTCCATCCTATTACCAGCCCAGAACCACCATGAAGGTGCATACAAGGTTAGATCTAATCGTTACCAACTCAGAGTTGCAGCGGAAGAAGAGTTGGTGACTATTGTTGGTGCAAATTCCCACAGCTAGGATTTACAGCCTCCCAACCGCGAGAATTTTCTCCCTGGAACAAAGATTGAAAGCACGATCTCTCCAACGGGTTGCAAACATACGATGTCACCAATCCGATGGCTCTCTGATGTCCATAACTAATTGTCACCGGAGACTAGTGAGTGGTGGAGCAGCCTTGCGACCCAATGGAACTATTTCATGGAGAAACTAGAGAGAGAGAGAGAGGCTGATCATAGCATGCCAAATGAATGAGAGCTTTGTTGTGCTTTGGATGGCTGCCCTCCTCCTCTGTTTAGAGTTGAAGGGAGGGGAAGGGGTGGAAGGAGGTAGCCCCAAAGGGGGCCGCACTCACCAAAAGTTGCCCCCAAAGCCCCACTCCGTCAACAAAAATTGCCACACAAAAAGGCGGGGCTACCCCGAAAGCCCCCCCCTCTAGGCGCCACTTCCCAAGGGGGCCTCCTTCCTCTTGGGCGCCACACCGTGGGCCCCCCTTTCTCTCATTGGCCGCCACATATGTGCGGCTACCCCACTTGGGCCAAGCCAAGTGGCAGCCCCTTGGCACCTTTGGGAAAATTTCGGGAGGCCCAGAACCATTCTGGAACTCTCCCAAAATTTCCGGATGCTTCCTGGAATTTTTTCGGCTACCCAGCTTTTCCGATTTTTTTTCTCCAAAGCATTTCTACGTCTCTTAATCACCTAGTACTCAGCAGATCAGTGACCCTTAAGCATGTGACCTGCAGGTTCGATGAATTATAGACATGACAGGATCTTGCTCCGATCAATGATAAATAGCGAAACCGTGGACATCCATATTGACCACCATACCCACACAAATGATATTCAAGTGAACTTGTAGTTTACCATGTGCTATTCCTTTTGCTCCAAAAAAACAACACACATTTTTAAGAAAACAGCGAATAAGAAAACCAAAAAACCCCGCTTGCGGTAGAGTGGGCCAGCCCATTTGCCCTGGCTTTTAGGCGGAGCCTCTCCTATTTGACGCCAACGGGCATCCAATAGGAGGTCTCGTGCAACACGATGCGTGGGTCCTTGCCCTTGATAAGCCGAAGCTATCGCGGTTCAATAGTGGTCGTTGCGGCCAAGTTGGCATTATGCCTTTTTGGAGATAAAAGAAGTTGTATGGCGTTGGACACCTCCTATTCAACGCTATAAGCGTCGATTGGTGCAAACAATGCTCTCACGCATCCTTAGTGGGTCGTGAGCCAAATAGGCTTTGCTCGCTATCTGCTCGCGAGTTGGTTTGCTAGGTAGGTTCGTTCGGTGGTTCGCTACGTAGGCTTGCTCGCTGGATGGTTCGTTCAATCGGCTGGCACCCCCGCTTGTTCCTCTCCTGTTGGTTGATGGAAAAACAATTTTTTAAAAGATTATGAAAGCAAAAAAGCGTTCACAAGATTTTAAGAACTATTTAGGGATTTCAAAAAATGTCCGCGAGCTTGAAAATATTCGGAAATTCGAAAAAATCATTTGTATATTCGAAAAATGCTCACGGATTGAAAAATTAGCATTGAAAAAATGATTGAACAAGTTCACAAATTCCAAAAAATGTTAAGAAAACTTGAAAAATTAATGAATTCGAAAAGTTCAAAACTTTGAAGAAAAATCATGAATTTGGAAAATGTTCACGAAATTGAAAAAAGCTCACAAATTGGAAAAACATTCATGAAAAGTATACATATTTGAAAAAGTACATAGATTTTGAAAGTTTGTGACTGGAAAATGTTCTCAAATTTGAATTTTTTTTGTAAATTTTTAAAATGTTCATAGATTTTCAAAATGTTCACAAATTTGAAACAAATTCGCTGATCTGAAAATGTTCGGAAAATTTTAAAAATGTTCACAAATGTGATTGTTTTTACAAAATTAAAAAAAACATGAATTTGAAAAATAAGAAAAAGGAAAATTGAAAAGAAAAGAAATAAAAAAACAAAGAAAACTTGCTATGGAAAACGCAGAGAAAACCCGCAAACCTGCCCCAGGAAAAACCGGTGAGAAAAGAAACGTGGGCCAGCCCATAGAGGAACTAGTGTGACTAACGTGGGTGCCTTCCTACGAGTAAAGCTTTAACCAGCATGTCAAGCGCCAAATAGGAAACGCGCTAGCATTGACGTTCAGGGAAGATGTGCTTGGTTCAAAATTGAGGCAAATTCGTTGGCAACCTGGACCACTTATATTCCATCCTTCTTGGCATGACTTTTTTTTTACAAACACACAGACGTTAATATACACAAATGCATACTCATTTCACACACGCACGCACACACCTCTAAAAAAATTGTATCAACAGATCTTGAGTTTGACGAAGCTGTTTTTAGCATGATTCTAGTGAAACGGCTATTTTTAGTTTTTCTGTCCGATAGGTGCTTCGAGCCGGCCAGATCGGGCAATCAGAAAAGCAATAGCAAAAGGCATCTCTTTTTTACGGGAAGAGCATCTGATTGATCTGAATTCTGGAGCGATAAGCAGAAACTCTTGACGACACAATCATAATGTCTAGAGCGCCGAGCACGAGTTGCAGCTCCCAAGCAGTGTTGTAGCACAAGCGTGCAATGCCCTGTTCTCAGCATAATATTTGCATAGAGTAGATAAGAAAATGAGCAGGAGACACGGCGTCGTGGATCTCGTGGCGGTGGACCATTTGCAGATTGTCAAGTCTCAGTCCAAGGAATGAAAGCAAGACCACACACGCGCGCACCGTTTTCATTCTCCTTTCCTCTGAGCCCCACGACCAGCAGTCAACCGCATCACGCTAGCTAATGCTAACCTTTGGTCTCATCCCATCTTTACAGTTTCCGTTCGAATATCATCATTGAAGGTACCATGGATCGTTGATGACACTATGGTCAACCATGCTGCGTTCTCGTTTAAAGTTCCGGCTAGGGTTAAGAAAGGCTGGACCACCAAAGTGCTCCATGAGTGTTTAAAAAAAAAGTGCTCCGTCAAGCTTCATATGGTCAAGGTACGTAGAACCTATATCTATACCTCTTTTTCTAAGAAAAAACACAGAACTTTATTCATTTGAAATAACAAGTACATCGTTTATGAGGAGGGATACGATGTCACTCAAAGGCTTCTCAAATCAGTCAAAAGTCGAAGAAAATCTAGCTAACTTAGCAGGTTCATGGACAACCTTATTTGCTTGCCTATTACAATGCTCAAATCTAGTATTCACGAGAATAGTGTGGAGAACAGTGTGTTTGGCCTTAGGAAAACCGGAGTGGTCACCCACGGCCCAAGACACCCTCCAGGGTTGGTGCGTTGCGAGAACAACAGACGTGCGCAAGCCAAAGGAGTTGAGGGCTCTCCTCACACTCGTGTTTTGGGAGCTTTGGAAGCACAGGAACGCGATTGTTTTCGACGGTGCTTCTCCGTCTCTGGAGGCCATGGTCAGGCGAGTCGTCGTTGAGGAAAGAGCTTGGCAGTAGGCGAGCCAATTGAAGGGCGAAGTGGATAGTCTGTTTGAGTTGTTGTCGGGGTGGGCGCGTAGCGAGTATATCCCATTTTGTACACTGAGGGTGGAGCATTGCGTTGTAAGCGTTCTTGATGTTGTAGTGTTTTACTCCCTGTAACATCACCGGTGGTTGGGATTCTTTCCCCCTTTCTTCTATAAAATATGATACACACACTCGCGCGTATTCGAAAAAAATGCTCAAATCTAGTAATGAAAAAAAATCACAAGCCAAAAATATAACAATTGTCAAACACATCCGCTGCCGTACTCGTCGTCCGTCCTCCATTGTTCATGATTTCAATGACCTTCAAATTATTTGAGTTAATAACGAGGCGGTTGTAACCTGCCTTTTGAGCAATGGATAGACCATATCTAAGCGCCAAAGCTTCAGCCGTCAGGACATCTGTGCACCAATCAATTCCCGAATCCCCTTGTAATGAATTTTCCTTTATCGTCCCTCAAACCAGCACCAATCGTGCCACTAAGCGGCTCATGATCAGAAGAGGCATCCACATTAAGTTTTAGAAAACCCCTTGGATGTTGGACTCAACCCCTTATTTTTATAGTAGTCTTTGGTGATATAGCCATGATGTAGTTTAACATAATAGTGAAGGAAATATGCCCTAGAGGCAATAATAAAGTTGTTATTTTATATTTTCTTATCCATGATAAAGGTTTATTATTCATGCTAAAATTGTATTGATCGAAAACTTAAATGCATGTGTGAATACATAAACAAATACCGTGTCCCTACTATGCCTCTACTAGACCAGCTCGTTGATCAAAGATGGTTAAAGTTTCCTAACCATGGACATGTGTTGTCATTTGATAACGGGATCATATCATTAGGAGAATAATGTGATGGACAAGACCCATCCATTAGCTTAGCATAATAATCGTTCAGTTTTATTGATATTGCTTTCTTCATTTCAAATACATATTCCTTTGACTATGAGATTATGCAACTCCCAGATACAGGAGGAATACCTTGTGTTCTATGAAACGTCACAACGTAACTGGGTGATCATAAAGATGCTCTACGGGTATCTCCGAAGGTGTTTGTTGAGATCAAGATTGGGATTTTTCACTCCGAGTATCGGAAATGTATCTCTGGGCCCTCTCGGTAATACACATCATAAGCTTGCAAGCAAATGACTAAGGATTTAGTCACGAGGTGATGTATTATGGAACGAGTAAAGAAACTTGCCGGTAACGAGATTGAACTAGGTATGAAGATATCGACGATCGAATCTCGGGCAAGTAACATACCGACGGACAAAAGGAATTACGTATGTTGTCATAATGGTTCGACCGGTAAAGATATTCGTAGAATATGTAGGAGCCAATATGGGCATCCAGGTTCCGCTATTGGTTATTGACCGAAGAGGTGTCTCGGTCATGTCTACATAGTTCTTGAAACCGTAGGGTCTGCACGCTTAACGTTCGTTGACGATATAGTGTTATATGAGTTATATGATTTGGTGACGGAATGTTGTTCGGAATCCCGGATGAGATCATGGACATGACGAGGAGTCTCGAAATGGTCGAGAGGTAAAGATTGATATTTAGGACGAGGGTATTCGGACACGGGAAGTATTTTGAAGGGTACCGGGTACTTCTCGGGTCACCGGAAGGTGTTCCGGGCACCCCACCGGCAAAGCTATGGGCCTTACGGGCCAAGTGAGGGAACACACCAGCCCACAAGGGGCTGGTGCGCCCGCCATAGCTGGCCGGCCCTAGGGGAGAAGGAAAGTGGAGACTAGGTCTCCCCTTTCCTCCCCCCCTCCTCCTTCCTTTCCCCCTTGGGGGAATATGGCAGGGGGGCGCAGTGCAAGGGAGGGGCCCTAGGGGCCGGCGGTCAGCCCTAGGGCGCACCCGGCTGCCTCCCCTCCCCTCCCACCTATATATACATGGGGAGGGGGCGCCACACAAGGACAGAACATTGTCTTAGCCATGTGCGGCGTCCCCGTCCACTGTTTACTCCCTTGATCATATTTTCGTAGTGCTTAGGCGAAGCCCTTCGGAGATCACATCACCATCACCGTCACCATGCCGTTGTGCTGCCGGAACTCATCTACTACCTCGCCGCTTGTTGGATCAAGAAGGCGGAGGATGCCACGGAGCTGAACGTGTGCAGAACGCGGATGTGCCATGCGTTCGGTACTAGATCGGTTGGAGCGCGAAGAAAGTTCGACTACATCAACCGTGTTGTGAAACGCTTCCTCTTACAATCTGTGAGGGTACGTAGACACACTCCCCCCTCGTTGCTATGCATCTCCATGGATAGATCAATGCGTGTGCGTAGAATTTTTTTTGTTTTCCATGCAACGTTTCCCAACTGTGGTATCAGAGCCAGGTTTATGCGTAGATGATATGCATGAGTAGAACACAAAGAGTTGTGGGTGGTGATAGTCATACTGCTTACCACCAATGTCTTATTTTGATTCGGCGGTATTGTGGGATGAAGCGGCCCGGACCAACCTTACATGTCCACGCACATGAGACCGGTTCCACCGACAGACATGCAACTAGTTTTGCATAAAGGTGGCTGGCGGGTGTCTGTTTTTCCAACTTTAGTTGAATCGAATTTGACTACAGCCGGTCCTTGAAGAAGGTTAAAACAGCAAACTTGATGAAACGCCATTGTGGTTTTTTGCGTAGGTAAGATCAGTTCTTGCTAGAAGCCCGTAGCAGCCACGTAAAACTTGCAACAACAAAGTAGAGGACGTCTAACTTGTTTTTGCAGGGCATGTTGTGATGTGATATGGTCAAGATATGATGTGATATATGTTGATATATGAGATGATCATGTTTTTTAATATCGAAAACCGGAAGGTGCCTTAGGGTTGTCTCTTTATTGTATGAAGTGCAAACGCCATGTAATTGCTTTACTTTATCACTATGCGTTAGCAATAGTTGGCGTGACGACCTCGACGCAATGACGCTACAATGGAGATCAAGGTGTCAAGCCGGTGACGATGGAGATCATGACGATGCTTTGGAGATGGAGATCAAAAGCACAAGATGATGATAGCCATATCATGTCACATATTTTGATTGCATGTGATGTTTATCTTTCATGCATCTTATTTTTCTTAGAACGGCGGTAGCATTGTAAGATGATCCCTTCACTTAATGTGGAGATAAGTGTTCTCCCTGAGTATGCACCGTTGCTACAGTTCGTCGTTTCGAGACACCACGTGATGATCGGGTGTGATAGACTCTACGTTCACATACAACGGGTGTAAGACAGTTTTGCACATGTAGAATACTTGGGTTAAACTTGACGAGCCTAGCATGTACAGACATGGTCTCGGAACGCTGGAGACCGAAAGGTCGAACATGAATCATATAGTAGATATGATCAACATAGAGATGTTCACCATTGATGACTACCCCATCTCACGTGATGATCGAACATAGGTTAGTTGATTTGGATCGCGTATCACTTAGATGACTTGAGGGATGTCTATTTAAGTGGGAGTTCTTTAGTAATATGATTAATTGAACTTAATTTATCATGAACTTAGTCTTATAGTTTTGCATATCTATGTTGTAGATCAAAGGCCCGAGCTACCGTTCCACTGAATTTTAATGCATTTTTAGAGAAAGCTAAGTTGAAGGATGATGGTAGCAACTACACGGACTGGGTCCATCACTTGAGGATTATCCTCATTGCTGCATAGTAGAATTATGTCCTTGATGCACCACTAGGTGAAAGGCCTGCTGCAGGAGCTGAAGCTGATGTTATGAACGTCTAGCAAGCTCGATCTGATGACTACTCTATATTTCAGTGTGCCATGCTTTACGACTTAGAACTGCGACTTCAAAGACGTTTTGAACGTCATGGAGCATATGAGATGTTCCAAGAGTTGAAGTTAATATTTCAAGCAAATGCCCAGGTTGAGAGTTATGAAGTCTCCAACAAGTTCTATAGCTGCAAGATGGAGGAGAACAGTTGTGTCAGTGAACACATACTCAAAATGTCTGGGTATTATAATCACTTGACTCAGCTGGGAGTTGATCTTCCGGTTGATTGTGTTATTGACGGAGTTCTTCAATCACTGCCACCAAGCTACAAAGGATTCGTGATGAACTATAATATGCAAGGGGTGAACAAAACAATTCCCGAGCTCTTCGCAATGCTTAAGGGCGCGAAGGTAGAAATCAAGAAGGAGCATCAAGTGTTGATGGTTAACAAGACCACTAGTTTCAAGAAAAAGGGCAAGGGAAAGACAGGAAACTTCAAGAAGAATGGCAAGCAAGTTGTCACTCCCGGGAAGAAGCCCAAAGCTGGACCCAAGCCTGAAACTGAGTGCTTCTACTGCAAAGGGACTGGTCACTGGAAGCGGAACTGCCCCAAATACTTGGCGGATAAGAAGGATGACAAATTGAACAAAGGTATACTTGATATACATGTTATTGATGTGTACCTTACTAATGCTCGTAGTAGCGCATGGGCATTTGATACTGGTTCGGTTGCTCATATTTGTAACTCGAAACAGGAGCTACGGATTAAATGAAGATTGGCTAAGGATGAGATGACAGTGCGCGTCGGGAATGGTTCCAAGGTCGATGTGATCGCCGTCGGCACGCTACCTCTACATCAACCTTCGGGATTAGTTTTAGACCTGAGTAATTGTTATTTGGTGCCAGCGTTGAGCATGAACATTATATCTAGATCTTGTTTAGTGCGAGACGGTTATTCATTTAAACCAGAGAATAATGGTTGTTCTATTTATATGAGTAATATCTTTTATGGTCATGCACCCTTGAAGAGTGGTCTATTCTGGTTGAATGTCGATAGTAGTGATACACATATTCATAATATTGATGCCAAAAGACGCAAACTTGATAATGATAGTGCAACATACTTGTGGCACTGCCGTTTAGGTCATATTGGTGTAAAGTGCATGAAGAAACTCCATGCTGATGGAATTTTGGAATAACTTGATTATGAATCATTTGATACTTGTGAACCATGCCTCATGGGAAAGATGACTAAAACTCCGTTCTCTGAAACAATGGAACGCGCCAATGACTTATTGGAAATAATACATACTGAGTGTGCGGTCCAATGAGTGTTGAGGCACGTGGCGGGTATTGCTATTTTCTGACCTTCACAAATGATTTAAGTAGATATGGGTCTATTTACTTAATGAAACACAAGTCTGAAACATTTGAAAAGTTCAAAGAATTTGAGAGTGAAGTAGAGAATCACCGTAACAAGAAAATAAAGTTTCTACTATCTGATCGCGGAGGCGAATATTTGAGTTACGAGTTTGGCCTTCATTTAAAACAATGTGGAATTGTTTCACAACTCACGCCACCTGGAACACCATGGCGTAATGGTGTGCCTGAACATCATAACCGTACTTTATTGGATATGGTGCATTCTATGATGTCTCTTACCGATTTACCACTATCATTTTGGGGTTATGCATTAGAGACAACCGCAATCATGTTAAATAGGGCACCATCTAAATCCGTTGAGATGACACCGTATGAACTATGGTTTGGCAAGAAACCTAAGTTGTCATTTCTTAAAGTTTGGGGTTGTGACACTTATGTCAAAAGGCTTCATCCTAATAAGCTCAAACCCAAATCGGAGAAGTGTGTCTTCATAGGATACCCTAAGGAAAAAATTGGGTACACCTTCTACCACAGATCCGAAGGCAAGATTTTTGTTGCCAAGAATGGAACATTTCTAGAGAAGGAGTTTCTCTCGAACGAAGTGAATGGGATGAAACTAGAACTTGATGAGGTAATTGTACCTTCTCTCAATTTGGAAACTAGCACATCAGAGAAATCCGTTCCTGTGATGCCTACACCAACTAGAGAGGAAGCTAATGATGATGATCATGAAACTTCAGATCAAGTTACTACTGGACCTTGTAGGTCGAACAGAGCACGTTCCACACTAGAGTGGTACGGTAATCATGTCCTGGAAGTCATGTTACTAGACCATGGTGAAAGAACGAACTATGAAGAAGCTATGATGAGCCCAGATTCCGATAAATGGCTTGAGGCCATGAAATCTGAGATAGGATCCATGTACAAGAACAAAGTGTGGACTTTGGTGGAATTGCCCGATGATCGGAAAGCCATTGAGAATAAATGGATTCTAAGAAGAAGACATAACGCTGATGGTAATGTCACCATCTACAAAGCTCGACTTGTTGTGAAAGGTTTTCGACAAGTTCAAGGGGTTGACTATGATGAGACCTTCTCACCCATAGCGATGCTTAAGTCAGTCCGAATCATGTTAGCAATTGCCGCATTTTATAATCATGAAATTTGGCAAATGGACGTCAAAACTGCATTCCCTAATGGATTTCTTAAAGAATTGTTGTATATGATGCAACCAGAAGGTTTTGTCGATCTTAAAGGTGTTAACAAAGTGTGCAAGCTCCGGCGATCCATCTATGGACTGGTGCAAGCATCTCGGAGTTGGAATATATGCTTTGATGAGGTGATCAAAGCATATGGTTTTACACATACTTTTGGTGAAGCCTGTATTTACAAGAAAGTGAGTGGGAGCTCTGTAGCATTTCTAATATTATATGTGGATGACATATTGTTGATTGGAAATGATATAGAATTTTTTGATAGCATAAAAGGATACCTGAATAAGATTTTTTCAATGAAAAACCTCGGTGAAGCTGCTTATATATTGGGCATCAAAATCTATAGGGATAGATCAAGATGCTTGATAGGACTTTCACAAAGCACATACCTTGATAAAGTTTTGAAGAAGTTCGAAATGGATCAGTCAAAGAAAGGGTTCTTGCATGTGTTACAAGGTTTGAAGTTGAGTCAGACTCAAAGCACGACCACTGCAGAAGGTAGAGAGAAAATGAAAGTCATTCCCTATGCCTCAGCCATTGGTTCTATCATGTATGCTATGTTGTGTACCAGACCTGATGTGTGCCTTGCCATAAGTCTGGCAGGGAGGTACCAAAGTAATCCAGGAGTGGATCACTAGACAGCGGTCAAGAACATCCCGAAGTACCTGAAAAGGTTTATTATTCATGATAAAGGTTTATTATCCATGCTAGAATTGTATTGATCGGAAACTTAAATACATGTATGAATACATAAACAACTACCGTGTCCCTAGTATGCCTCTACTAGACTAGCTCATTGATTAAAGATGGTTAAAGTTTCCTAACCATGGACATGTGTTGTCATTTGATAACGGGATCACATCATTAGGAGTGATGTGGTGGACAAGACCCATCTGTTAGCTTAACATAATGATCATTCAGTTTTATTGCTATTGCTCTCTTCATGTCAAATACATATTCCTTTGACTATGAGATTATGCAAATCCCGAATACCAGAGGAATACCTTGTGTTCTATCAAACGTCACAACGTAACTGGGTGATCATAAAGATGCTCTACAGGTATCTCTGAAGATGTTTGTTGAGTTGGCATAGATCGAGATTAGGATTTTTCACTCCTAGTATCGGAAAGGTATCTCTGGGCCCTCTCGGTAATACACATCATAAGCTTGCAAGCAAATGACTAAGGAGTTAGTCATGAGGTGATGTATTACGGAACGAGTAAAGAGACTTTCTGGTAACGAGATTGAACTAGGTATGAAGATGACGACAATCGAATCTCGGGCAAGTAACATACCGACGGACAAAGGGAATTACGTATGTTGTCATAACGGTTCAATCGATAAAATCTTTGTAGAATATGTAGGTGCCAATATGGGCGTCCAGGTTCCGCTATTGGTTATTGATCAGAGAGGTGTCTTGGTAATGTCTACATAGTTCTCGAACCCATAGGGTCTGCACGCTTAACGTTCGTTGACGATATAGTGTTATATGAGTTATGTGATTTGGTGACCGAATGTTATTCGGAGTCCCGGATGAGATCATGGACATGACGAGGAGTCTCGGAATGTTCGAGAGGTAAATATTGATATATAGGACAAGTGTATCCAGACACGGAAGTGTTTCGGAGGGTACCGGGTACTTAACGGGTCACCGGAAGGTGTTCCGGGCACCGCCCCCCCCCAGCAAAGCTATGGGCCTTATGGGCCAAGTGAGGGAACACACCAGCCCATAAGGGGCTAGTGCGCCCCCCATAGCTGGTTGGACCTAGGGGAGAAGGAAAGTGGAGACTAGGTCTCCCCTTTCCTTCCCCCTCCTCCTCCTTCCTTTCCCCCTTGGGGGAATATGGCAGGGGGGCGCAGGGCAAGGCAGGGGCCCTAGGGGCCGGCGGCCAGCCCTAGGGCGCGTCTGGGTGCCTCCCCTCCCCTCCCACCTATATATACATGGGGAGGGGTGATACGTCTCCAACGTATCTATAATTTTTTATTGTTACATGCTATTATATTATCTGTTTTGGATGTTTTATATGCATTAATATGCTATTTTATCCTAGAGCATAGTGCCAGTTTTTGCTTTTTCCTTGTTTTTGAGTTTTACAGAAAAGGAATACCAAACAGAGTCCAAATGAGTTGAAATTTAAGTTGATTTTTCTGGACCAAAAGAAGCCCCCGAAGCATAAGAGTTGGGCTGGAAGAGTCCCAAGGCAACCACAAGGGTGGAGTGCGCCCCCCTAGGGCGCACCCCCTGTCTTACCGCTACCTCGTGGACCCCCTTGACGTGAGACCAACACCAAAAATTCCTATAAATACCAAAACCCCCGGAAAGAAACCTAGATCAAGAGTTCCGCTGCTGCAAGCCTCTGTAGCCACGGAAAACCAATCGGGAGCCCGTTCCGGCACCCTACCAGAGGGGGAAACCATCATCGGAGGCCATCTTCATCATCCCGATGGTCTCCATGACGAGGAGGGAGTAGTTCACCCTCGGGGCTGAGGGTATGTACCAGTAGCTATGTGTTTGATCTCTCTCTCTCTCTCTCTCTCGTTCTTGATATGGAACGATCTTGATGTACCGTGAGCTTTGCTACTATAGTTGGATCATATGGTGTTTCTCCCCCTCTATCTTCTTGTGATGAACTGAGTTTTACCTTTCAGGTTTCACTATTATCGGATCGAATACTATTATGGATTTGAGAACACTTGATGTACGTCTTGCGATGGGATATCTGTGGTGACAATGGGATGTTCTATTGATTCACTTGATGTATGTTTTGGCACTCAACTCGCGCATTCCCGAGGTGACATTGGGGTAATCTATGCATAGGGGTTGATGCATGTTTTCGTCCTTGTTTCTCTGGTAGGAATCTTGGGGCACTCTTTGAGGTTCTTTGTGTTGGATTGAATATTATGAATCTGAAGTTGTTTGACGCATATCGTATAATTGACCACGGATACATGTGGTGACATTGGAGTATCTAGGTGACATTAGGGTTGATTTATGTGTATCATATGGTCTTATTTAATTTTACTACGAATTCTAGGGCTGTTTGTGACACTTATAGGAATAGCTCAATGGATTGATAGGAAAGAATAACTTTGAGGTGGTTTCGTACCCTACAGGCAATTTCATCTTATGTTCTCCGGGATAGAAACTTTGGAGTGACTTTTGTCTCACATTGAGGGATTGCCATATGATCTAATTATGTTATCATTGTTGAGAGAACTTGCACTAGTGCAAGTATGAACCCTAGGCCTTGTTTTCAAGCATTGAAATACTGTTTTTGCTCACTTTTGTTACTAGTTACCTTGCTGTTTTTATATTTTCAGATTACAAAAACCTATATCTACCATCCATATTACACTTGTATCACCATCTCTTCACCGAACTAGTGCACCTATACAATTTACCATTGTACTGGATGTGTTGGGGACACAAGAGACTCTTTGTTATTTGGTTGCAGGGTTGTTTGAGAGAGATCATCTTCATCCTACGCCTCCCACGGATTGATAAACCTTAGGTCATCCACTTGAGGGAAATTTGCTACTGTCCTACAAAATCTGCGCTTGGAGGCCCAACACGAGTCTACAAGAAGAAGGTTGCGTAGCAGACATCAAGGTCTTTTCTGGCGCCGTTGCCGGGGAGGTGAGTGCTTGAAGGTACATCTTTAGATCTTGCAATTGAATCTTTTAGTTTCTTGTTTTATCACTAGTTTAGTTTACAAAAGAAAATTACAAAATGGAATTGAGGTTGCCTCATATGCTTCATCTGTTTAATGTCTTTTGTGAAAATGATGGAAAGGAAAATTGTGCTCAAGTGCTAGAAGAGGAAGTTAATAAAATGTTTGGCACTAAATCTTTGTATGATGAGCATGATTGCAATGTTGTTAGTATGAATTCCTTGAATATCCATGATGCTAATGATATGCAAAGCCATAAGCTTGGGGATGCTATGTTTGATCAAGATGATATTTTTTTGTCCCCCAATTTTTGTTGAGCAAATTTACTATGATGAAAGCATGCCTCCTATCTATGATGATTATTGTGATGACATGTATGCTCTAAAGAATAATGATAACTATGAAACTTGTCATCTTGATTTTAATTTTCAATCCCATGATAGTTACTTTGTTGAGTTTGCTCCCACTATTATGAATGAGAAGGAATTTGCTTATGTGGAGAGTAATAAATTTTCTATGCTTGTGGATCATGAAAAGAATGCTTTATGTGATGGTTATATTGTTGGATCCATTCATGATGCCATGGGAAATTATTATGGGAGAGGAACATATGCTTTTACATATTGCAATAATATCAAGTTTCCTCTCTATGTGTTGAAAAAATCTTGAAGTTATGCTTGTTTTCACTTCCTATGCTAGTTGATTCTTGTTCCCATGAATTATTTTCTCACAAAATCCCTATGCATAGGAAGTGGGTTAGACTTAAATGTGCTAGTCATAGGCTTCATGATGCTCCCATTATGTTTCAATTCTTATCTTTTTATGTGAGCATCATTGAAATCATCATGCCTAGCTAGAAAGGCATTAAAGAAAAGCGCTTGTTGGGAGACAACCCAACATTTACCCCTACTATTTTTGTGTGTTCTCATGATTATGCTATCGTATTAATCATGTTTTATAGTTTTTGTTTCAATGAAGTGCCAAGTAAGACCTTTGGGATGGTCTATGGTGATAGTTGATTTGATCTTGCTGAAAAACTGAAACTTTTGCGCTCATTGCCAGAATTTTAGAAATTCACAGAAGCGTGCTTTTGATCTGAAGTTTTTACACAAGATAGATATAAAAAGTTCCCAGGTTGTCGTAATGTTCAGAATTTTTCGAGTTACAGAAGTATATGAAGTTTCTAGATTACTACAGACTGTTCTGTTTTTGAGAGATTTTGTTTCCATTGTGTTGTTTGCTTATTTTGATGAATCTATGGGTAGTATCGGAGGGTATGAACCATGGAGAAGTTGGAATACAGTAGATATAACACCAATATAAATTTAGAATGAGTTCACAACAGTACCTATGTGGTGATTTGCTTTATTATACTAACGGAGCTTACGAGTCTTCTGTTAAGTTTTGTGTTGTGAAGTTTTCAAGTTTTGGGTAAAGATTTGATGGACTATGGAAAAAGGAGTGGCAAGAGCCTAAGCTTGGGGATGTGCTACTTCTTGAGCTTGCATTGGTTTTTCCCTTGAAGAGGAAAGGGTGATGCAGCAAAGTAGAGATAGGTATTTCCCTCAGTTTGAGAACCAAGGTATCAATCCAGTAGGAGACAAGGCACAAATCACCGAATACCTGCACAAACAATCAAGCAACTTGCACCCAACGCGATAAAGGGGTTGTCAATCCCTTCACGGTTACTTGCAAAAGTGAGATCTGATAGAGATAGATGAAGTAAACAAACGGTAAAGTAAATATTTTTGGTATTTTTGGTTTATAGATCGGAAAGTAAAAGATTGCAAAATAGTAGATCAGAAACTTATATGATGGAAAATAGACCCAGGGGCCATAGGTTTCACTAGAGGCTTCTCTCAAGATAGAAAATATTATGGTGGGTGAACAAATTACTGCCGAGCAATTGATAGAAAAGCACAAAGTTATGACGATATCTAAGGCAATGATCATGAATATAGGCATCACGTCCGTGTCAAGTAGACCGAAACGATTCTGCATCTACTACAATTACTCCACACATCGACCGCTATCCAGCATGCATCTAGAGTATTAAGTTCATAAAGAACGGAGTAACGCATTAAGTAAGATGACATGATGTAGAGGAATTAACTCAAGCAGTATGATGAAAACCCCATCTTTTTATCCTCGATGGCAGCAATACAATATGTGCCTTGCTGCCCCTGGTGTCATTGGGAAAGGACACCACAAGACTGAACCCAAAGCTAAGCACTTCTCCCATTGCAAGAAAAACCAATCTAGTTGGCCAAACCAAGCCGATAGTTCGAAGAGAATTACAAAGATATCAAATCATGCATAAAAGAATTCAGAGAAGATTCAAATAATATTCATAGATAAGCTAATCATAAATCCACAATTCATCAGATCTCGGCAAACACACCGCAAAAAAGTATTACATCGAAAGATCTCCAAGAACATCGAGGAGAACATGGTGACTTATTGAGAATCAAAGAGAGAGAAGAAACCATCTAGCTACTAGCTATGGACTCGTAGGTCTGTGGTAAACAACTCACGCTTCATCGGAAGGGCAATAGAGTTGATGTAGAAGCCCTCCATGATCGAATCCCTCTCCGGCAGGGTGCCGGAAAAGGTGCCTAGATGGGATCTCACGGGTACAGAAGGTTGCGGCGGTGGAAAATTGTTTTTGTGGATGCCTCTGGTGGTTTGGGGATATTTGGGGATATTTGGGAATATATAGGTGAAAGAATTAGGTCAGGAGAGGCACGAGGGGCCAACAAGACAGGGGCGCGCCCTACGCCCTGGGTGCGCCCTCCGTCCTTGTGGCCGCCTCGTGGCTCCTTCGACTTCATCTCCAAATCTCCTGGTTGTCTTCTGGTCCAAGAAAAATCATCGCGAAGGTTTCATTCCGTTTGGAATCTGTTTGGTATTCCTTTTCTGCAAAACTTAAAAACAAGGAAAAAACAGGAACTGGCACTGGGCCCTAGGTTAATAGGTTAGTCCCAAAAATAATATAAAATAGCATATTAATGCGTATAAAACATCCAAAACAGATAATATAATTGCATGGAACAATCAAAAATTATAGATACGTTGGAGACATATCAGACATCGGCAACATACAACTCCAATTTCATCTTCTCTTCTTCAATTATTTTCATTTTTTCTTTAAATACTCGTTTTCTTTTTCTACAAAATTTAACTTCTCGACAAGAGGGTCGGTTGCAATTTCTTGTTCACATACCTCCTAGATAAAAATATTCCTATGTCAACATGGTGGCCATAATTGTCGTAAATGCTAAATGCAACAAATAGTTATAAAAGAGAATATACCACATCCAAACCATAAACCGGGAGAGGGCCGACGGGGACGGATATCAAGACCATGACACTATGTAAAACAAACAATGATGCAAAGTAACAAAATTACCCCCTAATGATTTTAGGCCAATTTCTCTGCTTAATGGAGTGCTTAAGATAATCACTAAACTTCTGGCTAATAGGTTGCAGAAAGTAATCCTGAAAATGATTCACATCAATTAGTATGGATTTCTGAAGAACAGGGTGATTTAAGACTGCTTAGGTTGGTCTTATGAGTACATACATCAATATCTCAAATCTAGAGAGGAAATGCTTGTTATAAAGTTGGATTTTGAAAAAGCATTTGACACTATTGAACACCAAGCAATTATAGACATCATCAGAGCTAAAGGTTTTGGTGAAAAATGGAATTCTTGGATCCAAATGATTTTCAGTACTGCTTCAGCTTCTCTTATGCTCAATGGAGTGCTAGGTAAAAAAATATTGCAGAAGGGGTGTCAAACAAGGAGATCCTCTCTCCCCCCTCTTGTTTGTGTTGGCAGCAGATCTTTTACAATCAGTGATTAACAATGCAATGAGTATGGGTCTCCTACATGCACCACTGCAGGTTAATTCATACCCTGATTTCCCAATTGTTCAGTATGCAGATGATACATTGATAATGCAAGCTGACACAAGACAACTGGTCTGCCTTAAAGCACTGCTTAATACATTTGCTTCTGACACTGGTTTAAAAGTCAATTACCAAAAGTCTGTTATGGTTCCAATCAATATGCAAGAGGAGAGGGCCCACTTGTTTGCTGGCACACTTAACTGCCAGCTGGGACAATTTCCATTCACATATCTTGGGTTACCTTTAGGGCTTTATAAACCAACTGTTGAGAAATGCCTACCAATGGTTAATAAAGTGGCTAGAAGACTGGCTGGAATTGCAACTTTTATGACATATGCAGGAAGGTTGTTAATGGTAAAACTATTTTGACTTCACTCACTATATTTTTTATCAGCTGTCTGGATGTCCCAGTAACTATAAAGCACTAGGTTCTAAAATATTTCGGACATTGTTTATGGAGAGGGCCAGATATGGAAGATCATAGACCTGCTCTAGTAAAATGGACCACTGTTTGCAGGCCAAAAAATCAAGGAGGTCTAGGAGTTATGGACATCTTCACAGAGAACAAGGCACTACTGATGAAGAATCTGCACAAATTCTACAACAAGCATGATATTCCATGGGTAAATTTGATTTGGGAAACACATTATTCTGACAACAAACTTCCAGGAGAAGAACTACTGGGATCATTTTGGTGGAAAGCAAACCAACAATTAATTCAAAATTATAAAGCTTTAGCTAGGTTGAATCTGGGGGATGGCAGATCTGCTTATTTCTGGAGTGACTTATGGGGGGAGCAACTTATGCAGCATAAGTTTCCACACCTTTTTTCCTTTGTAATAAACCATAGACTCACAGTGCAACAAGTCACAAATACAGATTATTTGGAAGATCTTTTCCATCTGCCACTATCAATCCAAGCACATGAGCAATTTTTGCAGCTGGAAGACATATGTCACTCACTGAGGCAATCCCACTTTCAGGACATGACAGATACATGGAGTTACATCTGGGGTAATGAACAATTCTCTTGTGCAAAGGCATACAATGTTATGATTGGAATCAAACAAGTACCTCCACATTTCAACTGGATTTGGAATATTTCATGTCAGCCAAAACACAAAATGTTCTTCTGGATGCTGTTGCATGATAGACTCAACACAAGAAATCTTCTGAGAAGGAAGAACTTTATACTAGAGGAATATAACTGTGCAACCAGAGAATGTCAACAGGAGGAAACTCTGCATCACCTGTTCTGGGGATGCCCATTTGCCAAGAGATGTTGGGACTATATCTGTCCTACCAGAGCACAAAATTTGTCTGTTATGGAAGCTTTTCAAGACATCAAGGACAAGTTGAGTCTACCTTTCTTCATGGAAATAATAATTCTAAGCTCACGGGCAATTTGGATTTCTAGAAATAACAAGATCTTTCAACATATTCAGCCTACCTTCCAAGGATGGAAGCACATCTATATGCTGGAGATGAAGTTACTCACTCACAGGATCAAGCCAAAGTATGCTGATCATTTCTTGGCTTGGCTTCAGCACCAAGGATAGTCTCATAGGCAGCTCCCATGCCTATTGTTGTAATCTTCTAGTCTTTTTCTAGTTTTAGCTAGTTTAGTTAGTTTTTTAGGGCTTTGCTCAAGACCTTCTTTAATGTTTCAGGAATATTTGAGACCTTGCTCCTTTTTATTTATATAAAAATTGCAGTGGGGTTTTTACCCTACTGTTTATAGTCAAAAAAAGTAACAAAATTATACAAGTAACTATATAAATCATACATTCATACAAGTAACTATATAAATCAAGTAAAACATTAAAAAATTGAATACCTAATAATAATCTTGATCGTCGGGTTCAATAAATGCATCATCATCATCACTATCATGAATGAAGTGCTCATCAGGTTCAGCGGTATCAACATGTGGAAGGCCACCTTTATGTAATCGGTCAAGCATTGACAAACCATCCGCGGCAGTGACCTCTTCTTATTCAGGCTCTTATTGTTCCAGATCAGGGGTGAAGTCGGCTTCACTATCGCTGTCTACTTCAATGTTCTGGGGTGAAGTAGAGTGTTTCTTGAAGCGTTTTTTGGAAAGACGTGTTTCTTGGAAGAATCCACCTTCATATGTGTCTGGGTTAATGTGAGGTTCATAATCCTCTTCATTGTGGGGAGGTGGTCTAACACGTGGAGGCACTTTATAAATGACATCCCAACCATTCAGATTTGGATTAGTTTGGCAGGCCCACGGTAGATAGAAAACATGGGTCACCTGTTGAGCCGTAATATAGACATCGGGAACATCTAAATGGGTTCTTTGTTTGATTTCGACTAGCCCTATATGTTCACGAGTCCTTCTAGTCTCCTTCGGCTGGAACCAATAACATTTCAAGACTATGAAGTTCGGTGGGTTTTGACCATAGAATAGAAGTTCATAAATTGCTTCAACTCTCCCATAATACTCGATACCTCCATCGCCGATAGCGGAGACACAACAATTCGTAGACTTTCGGTCGGCCATAGATAGCTCTTTGTCGTAGGTACGAAAGCGATACCCGTTGATGTCGTATTTGTCAAATGAACGGGCCTTGTAGTCAAAACCATTAGCGACTTGTCTCAATTCGGCGTCCATAGACTCTGAATTAGCGGCAAATTAGACGAAGAAAATGAGAATGGTCTAATGGAAATTACAATTTGTTTGAACCAAGAGATGAAACCGGGAAAGCTGCCTCCTTGCTTTACTAGAAGCTCTACTCTTTGATGGATTCCTTTTCGATCTCCGCTCCATCCGAGAATTTGGCGACGTCTCGACTGTATCAAATATCCGGGTATAAGAGACTTTCAAAGGAATTAGAAGTTGTGAAACAATGTACCGCGATAACTTACTCGATGTACGGCCGCACTTCTATTAGGTTGTTGAAGATATACAATGAAATGGTCCGCCATTCTTCGAAATCCAAAGATAATGGTTTAGAAACACCGGCTGGTTCGAGATTCCCTTTGAATAGGCTGAGGTTGGATCCACCTTTTTTAGGGTCACCAGCATTGTATTGAGGCGTCGGATTATTCAAATGATGATTTTTGGCTTCGTAGTGTGCTGTCACGAAGTTTGCCGCCTCGTCAGTAATGAATGCCTCAGCCATCGATGCTTCAATTCTATGTTTATTTTTACATTTTGCTCGGAGCATCTTCTGCATCCTCTCAGTTGCGTAGCACCAATGATTTTGCACGCCCCCCCCCCAATCTTGCCTCGGTCAGGAGATGCAAAATCAAGTGTTGCATTGGATTAAAGAAGCCCGACGGAAAGATCTTCTCTAACTTGCAGATCAACTCCGGTGCCAACTCTTCCATTTCTTGTACCACGGCAAGCGATAGTTCTTTCGCACAAAGAACACGGAAGAAATAGCTCAGCTCGGCCAGTACTAGCCATTCATCCTCAGGGATAAAGCCACGCAACATCACTGGCATTACCCGCTCAACCCATATGTGCCAATCATGACTCTTGAGACCAAATATTTTCAACTTTTCAAGATTCGCTGCATACCCATCGGGGGACATCAACTGCATTTTCACCCACAAGATAATTTCCCTCATAGCTGGCCTTCCAAGACTGAACCATGCCTTTGGCTTCGTCCAGTTCTGCTTTCCTTTCGGTTCTTTCATGTTTTGTAATGTTCTATCACATAGCACCTCTTGATCTACTCTAGCCTTAGTATTATCCTTTGACTTCCCCTCTATGCCAAACAATGTACCAAAAAGTGCCTTGGTGATATTCTTTTTAGTGTGCATCACGTCGATGTTGTGTTGGCAAAGGAGGTCTTTGAAGTAAGGTAGATCCCACAAGCATGTCTTGTGAGTCCAGGCGTGTTTAGAATTATACCCCTTAAAATAACCTGGACGCTCTAGATTTGGCTCGAGAGCGTTTAACTGATCCAGGGTCTCTTGGCCTATCAACGGAGGTGGTGCAGAGTTTTTGACAACTCTACCTTTCATGAAGTTCTTCTTGTCTTTCCTGAACTTATGGCGAGGATTCATGAACTGTCTATGCAAGTCGAAGTAATAAAACTTGCGACCCGCCTGCAGCCAACGAAACTCAAGAGCTGCCTTGCATGTGGGGCACGGGAACCTTCCATGCACACACCAGCCAACGAATAGCGCATACGCTGGCAAGTCATGCGTCGAGTACATGTACCAGACACACATTATGAAGTTCTGTTTGCTAAAGGCTTCGTATGTCTTGAACCCATTATCCCAAGCTTCTTGCAATTCGTCCTTATGTGGCTGCATGTACACATTCATATTCTTCCCCGATAGTTCGGCCCTGGAATTATCAATGTCAGGAAAATGTTCTTTCTTTGCATAATCTATCCAGGGGGAGATTGAGTGAAAAGACAAATACGGGCCAACAAATGTATTGGGTTGCCCTCAGACCAAACACAGTGAACCCATCTATGCTGATGGTGACTCGAGGATGCCTTGGATCTGCCGCTTTTTCCTCATGTAATGCATCGAAGCGCTTCCACGCTTCACCATCCGATGTGTGTACCATCATCAGATTCCCATATGCATCTACTCCAGTTCTTTTGCCCTTTTGTGCCATATCATCTGTCTAGCCGTCTCTTCGACCATGAAAAGACATTGAAGTCTTGGTACGATTGGCATATACCGAAGAACATTAACCGGGATTTTGGTATGTGTCTTCTCACCCATACTGTTGTCTACCACAATATACCTGGAAGACTTGCAAATGGGACAATAGTTCAAGTCCACATACTCAAGCCTAAATAAGGCACATCCTTTCTCACAGGCATGTATCTTCTCATAGGGTGTCTTAAGAACACGGAGGATTTTGTCTGACTGGTACAGGTTTGCAAGCATTACATGGCCTTTGAGTAGAAAGCGTCCAAATACTGCCATCATCGCGTCGTAGCATTCTCTGCCCAAGTTGAATTGATCCTTTAGAGCCATTATTTGTGAGATGGCATCCAGCTGACAAAGCTCAGTGTGCTCGTGGAGAGGATGTTTTGAAGACTCCAACATTTAATTGAAGGCCTTTGCAGATTCCTCCATCTCATTGTCCGTATCCCGAGCATCATCAAAGTTTTGCACCATGTCTTCCATCCCGGTACCATGCTCGTCGGTGCAACGACGAACCACCTCAGCTCTGGCACGTTGGGCAGACTCACCGTGAAATGTCCACACCGTATAACCGGGCGTAAAACCACTCTTCTGCAGGTGTTTACCCATTTCATCCTCTGTCCTCTTTTCCCAAATTTTTGCACCGGACACAGGGGCACCAGTTTTTCCTCTGGCCATTTGCAAATGTGGCTTTCACAAACCCCTTGGTTTTTGTTAACCATTCATTGGTAATCTCCTTCTGACTAGTGTGACTGGTGTACATCCACGCACGATCACTCATCCTGCTTAGCTACTGGACAGAGAAGAAATATATATAATTCAGCATGTGTATTCAATAGTTAATCTAGTTTGTCAATTTTATTACGTCCATGCAACATACAATCTAATAGGTAAAGATAGGTCCTAATCCCACCGGAGTATGTGTAGATTGAGTACATTCTCCATGCTCTACCCCATTCCGAGACAAAATTTCAGCAGCACCTCCCCGCTGTTCTCCTGATACACGTCTCGGCAAAAAGCCGAGAGAATGTGCATCCGGAGAACAACAGGGAGGCACTGATGAAATTTTGTGTCGGAATGGGGTAGAGCATGGAGAACGTACCCAATCTACACATACTCGAGCTGTCCGTGGAAATCGCTAGACAATCCGAATGAGTTACGGTGATAAATATGCAATTGAATGCATATTTATCGATGCAACCCTTTCAGACGGGAGACACATACTGGTTACACGACTGTACTTACCTAGCTAGTGTCATCGGCACGAAGGCCAGAACAGAGCAAATAATTAAGGGGGGAGGAGGAGATGTCATTTGTGCTCACCCATGAATGCAGGGGTGGAGCTCATCGAACACCAGACCCTTGCAGCGACGAAACAACTGCACATTGAAATCAAAAGATGAGTAACATAGCATTATTGTTTTTGCCATCAACCTAACTAAATATTTACAACAGGATGCCTTGACCTCTCAACCCTCGACCCCTCGAACCCTTGGCGACCCCCCGGCAACCCTCGATCCTTGACCCCTCGACCCTCGATCCTCGACCCCTCGGCGACCCCTCGACCCCTCGGCAACCCTCGACCCTCAACCCCTCAGCGACCCTCGACCCTCGATCTTCTTTTCCTTATTTTCTTTCTTTTTCTACTTTTTATACTTCTTTTTTCATCTTCTTCTCTTCTTCTTCCTTTTCTTCCTCTTCTTGTTCTTATTTTTTTCATCTTTCTTCTTAACCTAAACTAAACCTAAGCTAAACTAAATCTAAACCTGAACCTAAAAAAACAGGAAAAAAAACCTAAACTGAACCTAAAATAAATTAAATCTAAACCTAAACATAAAACTAAACTAACTACACTAACATAGAAAAAAATGAAAAAAAAGAGAGGGGGAGGGGGCTCACTGGAGTGGTGGAGGTGGAGGCCGATGGAGGAGGGGGCGGGGCAGCCGTGACGGGGAGGCGGGGCGGGGGCGTCGGGGAGCGGCGGGGGCGACAGGGGCAGCGTGATGGGTGCGGCGGGGGGGGGGTGCGGGGCACGACGGGGCGGCGGGGGGGGGGGGTGGTGCGGGGGGGGGCGGTGGGACGGCGGGGAGGTGCGGGGCGCGACGGAGAGAGAGGGGGGAGAGAGAGAGAGACAGAGGGGTGGGGCCAGGGAGAGAGAGGGATGGGGTTACCGTTACTTTGGATGGGCCAACCTCTTTGTCGTCTGCTAGCAGACGACAAAGAGGTTGGGAGTGGGCCGCTACAGTGTTGCCCTAAAATAGACCCCACCCAAACTCTTTATCGTCTGCAAGCGGACCGCAAAGAATCTTTGCCGTCAGCTAGCAGACGTCAAAGAACTGACTGACGGCAAATTGCACCTTTGCCATCAGCAAGTTCTTTCTCATCTGCTATTTGTGAGCTGACGGCAAAGACCTTCTTTGCCGTCCGCAAGCTGACAGCAAAGTACTGACAAACGGAAAATTATCTGATTCCAGTAGTGTCCTGACCTGGAAGTCATGTTACTAGACCATGTCGAACCTACCAACTATGAAGAAGCTATGATGATCCCAGATTCCGATAAATGGCTTGAGGCCATGAAATCTGAGATAGGATCCATGTATGAGAACAAAGTGTGGACTTTGGTGGACCTACCCGATGATCGGCAAACCATTGAGAATAAATGGATTTTCAAGAAGAAGAGAGACATTGATGGTAATGTCACCATCTACAAAGCTCGACTTGTCGCGAAAGGTTTTCGACAAGTTCAAGGGGTTGACTACGATGAGACCTTCTCACCCATAGCGATGCTTAAGTCAGTCCGAATCATGTTAGCAATTGGCATTTTATAATTATAAATTTTGGCAAATGGACGTCAAAACTGCATTCATTAATGGATTTCTTAAATAGAGTTGTATATGATGCAACCAGAAGGTTTTTGTCGATCCTAAAGGTGCTAACAAAGTGTGCAAGCTCTAGCGATCAATCTATGGACTGGTGCAAGCATCTCGGAGTTGGAATATACGCTTTGATGAGGTGATCAAAACATATGATTGTATACAGACTTTCGGTGAAGCCTATATTTACAAGAAAGTGAGTGGGAGGTCTGTAGCATTTCTAATATTATATGTGGATGACATGTTGTTGATTGGAAATGATATAGAATTTCTGGATAGCATAAAAGGGTACTTGAATAAGATTTTTTCAATGAAAGACCTCGGTGAAGCTGCTTATATATTGGGCATCAAGATCTATAGGGATAGATCAAGACGCTTGATAGGACTTTCACAAAGCACATACCTTGATAAAGTTTTGAAGAAGTTCAAAATGGATCAGTCGAAGAAAGGGTTCTTGCCTGTGTTACATGGTGTGAAGTTGAGTCACACTCAAAGCCCGAGCACTGTAGAAGATAGAGAGAAAATGAAAGTCATTCCCGATGCCTCAGCCATTGGTTCTATCATGTATGCTATGCTGTGTACCGGATACGTGTTTATATTGAATGGTGGAGCTATCAGTTGGTGCAGTTCCAAGTAGAGCGTCGTGGCGGGATCTACGTGTGAAGCGGAATACATAGCTGCTTCAGATGCAGCAAATGAAGGAGTCTGGATGAAGGAGTTCATATCCGATCTAGGTGTACTACCTAGTGCATTTGGTCCAATGAAAATCTTTTGTGACAATATTGGAGCAATTGCCTTGGCGCAGGAATCTAGATTTCACAAGAGAACCAAACACATCAAGAGAAGCTTCAACTCCATTCGTGAACAAGTCAAGGATGGAGACATAGAAATTTGCAAGATACATACGGATCTGAATGTAGCAGACCCGTTGACTAAGCCTCTTCTTCGAGCAAAACATGATCAGCACCAAGACTCCATGGGTGTTAGATTCATTACAATGTAATCTAGATTATTGACTCTAGTGCAAGTGGAAGACTGAAGGAAATATGCCCTAGAGGCAATAATAAAGTTGTTATTTTATATTTCCTTATTCATGATAAAGGTTTATCATTCATGCTAGAATTGTATTGATCGGAAACTTAAATACATGTGTGAATACATAAACAAATACCATGTCCCTAGTATGTCTCTACTAGACTAGCTCGTTGATCAAAGATGGTTAAAGTTTCTTAACCATGGACATGTGTTGTCATTTGATAACGGGATCACATCATTAGGAGAATGATGTAATGGACAAGACCCATCCGTTAGCTTAGCATAATGATCGTTCAGTTTTATTGCTATTGCTTTCTTCATGTCAAATACATATTCCTTGGACTATGAGATTATGCAACTCCCATATACCGGAGGAATACCTTGTGTTCTATCAAACGTCACAACGTAACCGGGTGATCATAAATATGCTCTACAGGTATCCCCAAAGGTGTTTGTTGAGTTGGCATAGATCGAGATTAGGATTTGTCACTCAGAGTATCGGAGAGGTATCTCTGGGCCCTCTCGGTAATATACATCATAAGCTTGCAAGCAAATGACTAAGGAGTTGGTCACGAGGTGATGTATTATGGAATGAGTAAAGAGACTTGCAGGTAACGAGATTGAACTAGGTATAGATATACCGACGATCGAATCTCGGGCAAGTAACATACCGATGGACAAAGGGAATTACGTATGTTGTCATAACGGTTCGACCGATAAAGATCTTTGTAGAATATGTAGGAGCCAATATGGGCATCCGGGTTCCGATGTTGGTTATTGACCGTAGAGGTGTCTTAGTCATCTCTACATAATTCTCGAACCCGTAGGGTCCGCACGCTTAACGTTCGTTGACGATATAGTATTATATGAGTTATGTGATTTGTTATCCGAATGTTATTCGGAGTCCTGGATGAGATCACAGACATGACGAGGAGTCTCGAAATGGTATAGAGGTAAAGATTGATATATAGGACGATGGTATTCGGACACCGGAAGTGTTTCGGAGAAAACCGGATAGTCAGCGGAGTACCGGAGGGGGTACTGGTCAACCCCCGGAGAGTATTGGGCCTATTGGGCCACAAGAGGGGAGCACACTAGCCCATAAGGGGCTGGTGCACCCCCCATGGCAGCCGGCCAAGTGGGGAAGGAAAGGGGGAGGATTCGGCCTCCCCTTCCTTCTCTCTTCCCCCCTTTCCTTTCTTCTGCGGCAAATAAAGAAGGGGTGCCACTTGAGGACCCCATGTAGGATTCGGCCTACTTGGGCTCCCCTCCTGGCTGCTCCCTCCTCCCCCACCAATATATATGTGGGAGGGGGCCTAGCACAAGCACATCAATCCTTAGCCGTGTGCGGCGCCCCCCCTCCACCGTTTACACCCCCGGTCATATTTTCGTAGTGCTTAGGCGAAGCCCTGCGGAGATCACTTCACCATCACCATCACCACACCGTCGTGCTGTCAGAACTCATCTACTACCTCACCATTTTGCGGGATCAAGAAGGAGGCGGACGTCACCGAGCTGAACGTGTGTAGAACGCGGAGGTGCCGTGCGTTCGGTACTTGATTGGTTGGAGCGCGAAGAAGTTCGACTAGATCAACTGCATTGTTTAACGCTTCCGCTTACGTTCTACGAGAGTACGTAGACACACTCTCCCCCTCGTTCCCAACAAATAGCACGAATCCCCAATGAAATCTGGTGAGCATATTGGGTTTTCTCCTTACGGGCCAATTTCCGCCTTTCCAACCACAAATATGAAGTTGCAATTGAAATCATCTCACGAACATTCTGAATACCCAATATAGCCAACTCAAGTTCAGGTATATAAGTAAAAAACTCAAGAAACAACCTCAACTGCATAATCATCTTCGCAGGCTATTTTAATAACCTCATCTAGCCCCAACAAGCTTTAAACCTCCTTTGCTTTGTGGCACTAAAATAACGTATGCTTCGTGTCTTCTGATGCAAAGGGACAACAAGAACAATTGGGAGAAATTTTTATGTGTCCATTCGCCAAAGTAACTCGACACAGAAGAGTGCCATGCAAGTGAGCCATATGAAGATTTTTACCTTCGTCGGGCAAGATAACTTCCAGATCGCACTCCAAATAGAATCTATATGTCTCGTATCATTAGTTCTTCTAAGTTTCCTCCCATGTTGGTGTTCCCATTCCACAACATAGGCTGATCGAACAGAAAACATTCCATTTTTTGAATAGCTCCAAGCGACAAAATCCAACATGTCATGTTGATGAAGAGGAACTGCAAGGACCCGTTCCGTGTCATCTGGCCACGACGTTTGTGTAACCAGATTATCATCCCAATTATTAGTAATGAGATGAATTCAATCAAAGATCAAATTACTCCCTCTAGGGATGATAGCTTTTCTATTTGCAGAATTTAGGATCCAAGCATCTTCCCAAATATCTATATTGTGACCATTCCAAAACGCCATATATAAGCATGATTTAGACAATTAACCCCCGCCATAATACTTTGCCAAATAAAAGAGGAACCCTTCTTTAACTTTGTATTCAATAATCACCATTAGTAAAATATTTAGCTCTCAACATGGTAGCACACAAGGACTCTGGATTCTCAAGAAGACGACAAGCTTGTTTTGCCAACATTGCCATGTTGAAACAATGAATATCATGGACCCCCCTTGTTGGGTACACACATTTTCCACCAAGCCATCCAATGCATCCGCTTCTGAGTGTCCTCGTCTCCCGAACAAAAATGTGACATCACATTAGTGACTCCCTTCCGATATCTTTTGAAATTTTAAAGAAGGACATCGCATAGGTGGGCATCTCTTGTACAACATATTTCAGAAGGATTTCGTTCCCTCCCGCGCATAATAGTTTTTCTTTCCTTTGACTTATCTTCATGATTATATGATCAATCAAATATTGAAAACAGTCATACTTGCCAATACCCACATTAGTCAGTAGCCCCAAATATTTATCATTTAGAGCTTTAGTCATAATATTGAGAGTGGTGCAAAGTAGCTCCCTCGTATCCACTCTCGTATTGGTGCTGAAAAAGATGCTCAATTTATCACCACTCACAATTTTCCTAGAGGTGGACCAATACGAATCTAAGATGGCTTTTAAAGCCTCGACATTGTGCTTGTCGGCTTTCATAAGGATCAATGAGTCATCCGCAAACATAATATTCATAATAGATGGAGCCTATTACTGAAATATTTTGCCCCCTTGTGTGTTTGGAGATTGTTGACAGAAACAAGCATGCACTGATTTTTTGCTAGTGCACACAGAGAGAAATAGTCCATGCATACCCGAAGAGTATGCTATATTCGATGACAAGTTCGAGGAACTTCACCGAAGAACATCTACGCTGCAGAGAAGGATGAGCTACATTTGTTGAAGACATGTATGCGATAAGAATGTGTTGAAGAAGATTGACCCCTTAAAACTATTGATGATATGAAGCAATACATGTTCGACGTGGTCCGAAGAAATTGACTTCAGTTGAGGGGTTCAAGACAAAGTGAAGATGTAGCATTTATTTTGTTTTTCTTCTCTCTCTTTGAGTCATAGGACCTCCTTACTATTAAGAGGGGGATAGGTTCCCGATGCTTAGGTTCGTTGTGATGCTTAGCCGAAACCTATGCAAGACTGAGAGAAATCTCTTTATGCTCCGAATGATTACCTGTCAGTGGAAGACGTTGTTCTTCGGTGTTGCAGGAGTATCTTTCGGACTGAGAGTTTAGGATTTCTTGCTCCGCAAGGAGTGTTACCATTGTGCTCAAATTCCTACCGTTGGAAATTTGTCGTTCGGTCCTTGGCTGATCCACATGTCCAATTTGGTCATTTCCCAGCAGGGAAGGCTATGGCTATAAATAGCCACCCCGCTCCAGTGTTGTTCGTTGGCTGCTCCGCTTAAGATTTCTGAGAAGATTGATTTGTAAAGAGCATCCCCTCTCCGAGAGATTTGAGTTTAAAATCCACTATGTGTTATTGTTCGGTGTCACTATTATCTTCAAGTTGTAACCATTCCCTTCGCAGTTATACTATTGTTTTCCTTCATGATATTACATATGTTTGTGTATTGCGTTACCATTCACTACTGCAGGATGCTGCTAATGCGACATTACAATCAGAGACCCTTCAATGAAACTGTGTGCGATGCATTAATCGCAAACGGTGATGTAAAATAACCGTCAAAAAAGATGCAAAATGTTTGCGATGAAGGATACATCAAACACGGTTCATATTTTAGTTGCGTGTGCGATGAGGGGCATACGGTTCAGTTGAATGAACTGTTTACGATGAGGCAAAACAAAAGAAATGGGCAGCCAGATGAATGTGTGTGCGATATACAGCATACGGTTCACTCGGATGAATTGTTTGTGATTAGGCAACACAAAAGAAACGGTCAGCCAGATCAAGGTGTGTGCGATATACGGCATACGATTCACTTGGATGAACTGTTTGCTTTGAGCCAAGAGAACATAAACAGTTCAATTTAACAGGATGTGTGTGATACGCGTCAAATAGGTCTGTAATCGGAAATGTATGCGAAAACCGATAATAATACAGACAATTTTTGCTAATAAGCCATGTGTATTGTGGGCAAACGCTTGGTGGTATACAATTGTCAGCGATTGATGAAATCATCACCGACGGGTTCCCCAGTATGGTCTGTGTGAGATGTCATTGCACGCAGAACAACAACATATGTACTTATAACATATAAGGACTTGATTCCATAAACAGATTGAACATCCAATTACATATGTGGCTAGTACACGCATGACCTTTGCACACACCAAAGTATGTTCCAAAATGCCTAGAAAACACAAATAATGTCTAAAAAGGCAAAACGAACCGTGAATAATTTCATATTTTTAGGACGACGCTACTATAGTTGCATGTTGCCTCTATAAAATAAATCAAGGCGGGAAGAGACAGTGTATGTCGTTTCGCACACATAGGTGAGAAGGTCCCTCTCGGAACCATGAGCCTTTTTGAGAGAAGCTCATGTTTGTAAGAAGTTTGTACCAAAACTTTTCCCAAATTGGACTAATTTTACCACAGCATGTTGGTGCTATGTTATAACACCATGCCAAGTTTCATGATTTTGAGGCGAGTTTTTGATTTACAGTAATTTTAAAACCAGGTTTCTCAATGTTTACTTTCGAGTCGGCACCGCCATATATAGGCTTTTTCCTCGTGGGTCCCAAATGACAAATCCAAATCTGTCACTACCATGCAGCTTTTCTTATTAAGAATTACAACCCATTTGGTGTGCTAGCTGAAAATAAGTTTGTGGGTGCTGGTGGGCGCTAAGAACTTGCGGTTCTGTAATGAACAAAGATCTCAAGGATCCCGCAAGAGTGAGGTTCTTTCCCTATGTTGTGAATGCTTATAATATTTATGTCTTAATTAAAGAAATGGCAAGCCATTGGCCCAATATGAAAGAAAATATGGGTCAAAGCCGAGTTGAAAAGGGCAGCAATATCTAACCCCAGCTTACAGAAGGTATAAAAGCATGATGATTAATTGCTCATCAGGTTTACACAAAATCTAGATTGAACAGGACAATAACAACTAACTCAACCAAAGTTTCCGGCAGTCACAATCAAATGGATCGGTCTGATCCATAAAATCAAGATCTTGGACCAGAAATTCTACTGGTACATGATAACAAGTTGTTGTAAATAGAAGCCGAGCACGTTCTGAAGCCCTTTTGTCCACCTGAAACTTCTTGCAACCGTAAGAAATTTCTTGTCAAAAAACTTAATCCTCACGGACAATAGTGCCCTCGCATTCAACATGAAGAATGTGACAAAGCTAGTGTTTGCATTGTTGGATGCATATCCTTCCGGCGTTACTGTCTTCAAACGAATGTCATGTGATCTGAGAAAATCGCGGTGCTTCCTGAACCATCGATTGGTTATACTTTTTTCTCCATGTGTTAGCGCCTAAACAGAGATGAAGATTGAGAACACTTAATGTCTAAAAAAGATTATATTGAAAGAGTGATAGCTGAACGATTAATAATAGTATAATATATACGGGCTCTCAATGTGTGTGAAATTATCACCATTATATACAAATTCTCCAGACATGGAAAGCATTGCAGCAAGCCAATAATCGTGTTGAGATCAAAACACCACATACTGATATGTAAGGTCTTGACAGAATCCACCACCACTGATAGGATGGACAAGCTCTTCACTAATCATAGAACATAATATTAGTACCAAAAGTGTACTCCAAGATGATACTTATGCGCACAAATGAAAAAAACAAATAACAAAAGTTTCCGTGAATAATATACAGTACCTCAATAGGTGTGGAGCCAATCACCATATTGAACCATCTAAAGGGAACACGAATTGCACCCAAGGTCTCCAGTTTAGGCGCAGAGACTATAGTTATTTGTGAAGGTACTATACCAGAATCAAGGAGCAACCTTTGAACTGAAGGGGCATCTTCGATGATGAGATCATGTCCAAAAAACAAATTCCCATGCTTACAAGGTGGGGCGACTTTATTTTGAGACAACGGATACGAATTTCCATTCCAAAAACAAGTAGCAAGCGCTCTAGGGCAGGGCAGCTGGAGTGGATGATGTTGTGCAGTGCGGCCTCCGACAAATCAACCACCACAAGCGCAAGTTTTTTTAGCAGTGGGAGTCGAAGCATTTGTACCAGATGTCTGCTAGATGGCTGATACGTCTCCAACATATCTACTTTTTCTCATGCTTTTACTCTTGTTTTGGACTCTAATTTGCATGATTTGGATGAAACTAACCCCGGAATTACGCTGTTTTCAGCAGAACTACCATGGTGTTATTTTTGTGCAGAAATAAAAGTTCTCATACTGGAACGAAACTTTGCGAGGATTTTTTATAGCAATAATAAGAATTTTTGGAGGCAAGACCCACCAGAGAGGGGCCCCTGGGTGGGCACAACCCACCAGGGTGCGCCCCCCTCTCTTGGCGCGCCCAGGTGGGTTGTACCCACCTAGTGGCCCCGCTGATGACCCCCCTGATACTATAAAATCACATTATTCCAAAAAATATTAGGGAGAAAAAATTATCGCGATCCACGAGACGGAGCCGTCGCCAAGCCCTGTTCTTCCTCATGAGGGCAGATCTGGAGTCCGTTTGGGGCTCCGGAGAGGGGGATCTTCGTTCTTCGTCATCACCAACCCTTCTCCATCGCCAGTTCCATGATGCTCCCCACCGGGAGTGAGTAATTCCTTCATAAGCTTGCTGGTGGATGAGGAGTTGGATGAGATTCATCATGTAATCGAGTTAGTTTTGTTAAGGCCCGATCCCTAGTATCCACTTTGTTCTTAGATTGATGTTGCTATGACTTTGCTATGCTTAATGCTTGTCACTTTGGGCCTGGGTGCCATGAACTCAGATCTGAACCGTTTATGAATTCATCATTATATCCATATTTTAGATCCGATCTTGCAAGTTATAGTCACCTATTACGGTAATGATCCGACAACCCCAGAGTGACAACAACCGGGCCCACTCTCGATGATGACCCTAGTTTGAGGACTTCATGTATTCACTATGTGTTAATGCTTTGTTCCGGTTCTCTATTAAAAGGAGTCCTTAATATCCCTTAGTTTCCAATATGGACCCCACTGCCACGGGAGGGTAGGACAAAAGATGTCATGCAAGTTCTTTTAATAAAGCACGTATGACTATTTACAGAATACATGCCTACATTATATCGATGAACTGGAGCTAGTGCCGTATCGCCCTAGGTTATAACTATCACATGATGAATATTCAATATCATCCAACAAGTCACCGATCCAATGCCTATGAGTTTATCCTTATTGATCTTGCTGCGTTACTATTGCTATCATCGCTGTTACACTTGCTACAAATTACTGCTATCACTGTTACTGTTACCGTTGCTGCTGTCACTACTATCAAAACTATCAAACTACTTTGCTACTGATCACATTGTTGTAGATGATTAATCTCCAGGTGTGGTTGAATTGACAACTCAGCTGCTAATACCTTCAAATATTCTTTGGCTCCCCTTGTGTTGTATCTATAAATTAATTTGGGTTAAATACTTACCCTCAGAAACTATTGCGATCCCCTATACTTGTGGGTTATCAAGACCTTTTTCTAGCGCCGTTACCGGGGAGCATAGCTATATTTGTTGAGTCACTTGGGATTATTATCATATTATCACTATGAAGAATCTGAAGGATCCTAAACCGAAGATATTTCCCCCAAGTACGAGGGGAGGTAAGAAACTATCATCCAGTTCTGCTTTAGATTCACCTTCTGTTATGAGTAAACTTGCAACACCAACACATGCTATCAATTATGATATGTCGCAAGTTATTGATGATGCTACTTCTACTATGAATGATGCTTATGATGATGCTAGTACCTTGCTTGATAATGATGATGTGCCACTTAGTAATTTTCTTGATAAACAAATTGCTAGAGTAATACAACATGATGTTGTTGAATCTGATGATGAGCTTAAAACTGAAACTCCTGAAACACCTGCTAGAACTAGCCTTCCTAGATATGAAATGCCTAAGGTACCGGAAGGTTATGTTATGAGTGAAGAAGCAACTAGAGATATTCGTGCTTGCAATGATAGAGATGATCTAGAGAAATTACTATGCAAGTACAAAGAAAATATCTGAATGCTAGAATAAAATGTGATCCTAAGTTTGCTACTTCACCTATCTGTATTGCTGATAAGGATTATGAATTCTCCGTCGACCCAGAGTTAATTACTTTGGTTGAATCTGATCCTTTCCATGGTTATGAAACTGAAACTGTTGTGGCACATCTTACTAAGTTGAATGATATAGCCACCCTTTTTACTCATGATGTGAAGACTCGCTATTACTTTATTCTCAAATTATTTCCTTTCTCATTAAAGGGTGATGCTAAAGCTTGGTACAATACTCTTACTCTTGGTTGTGTGCGTAGTCCCCAGGATATGATTTATTACTTCTTTGAAAAATATTTTCCAGCTCATATGAAACAAGCTGCCTTACAGGAAATATTTAACTTTGTGCAAATTAAAGAAGAGAGTCTCCCACAAGCTTGGGGGAGGCTTCTCCAGTTACTTAATGCTGTGCCTGATCATCCTCTTAAGAAAAATGAAATACTTAGTATCTTCTATAATGGACTAACCGATGCTTCTAGGGACTTCCTAGATAGTTGTGCTGGTTGTGTTTTCAGGGAATGAACTATTGCTCAAGCTGAAGAATTATTGAATAATATATTGAAAAATTATGATGATTGGACTATTCCTGAACTACCGCCTAAACCCACTCCAAAGAAGAGGGGTATATTATATCTCAGTTCTGAAGATATGCAAGAGGCAAAGAAATCTATGAAGGAAAAAGGTATTAAAGCTGAGGATGTTAAAAATTTACCTCCTATTGAAGAAATACATGGGCTTAATACACCACCAATGCCTAAGGTGGTAGAGGTAAATTCTCTTATGGAGTTCAATGAAAATGATAATCCTCACAATATGCATCCTAGTCAATGCCTTTATGAGTTTGAAAACTACATTAGAAAACAAGATCACTTCAATGCAAATGTTATGAAACAATTGAAATATAATTCTGATATGATTGCTCGCTTGAGTGACTTGTGTTGGAAATATGCCCTAGAGGCAATAATAAAATGGTTATTATTATATTTCCTTGTTCATGATAATTGTCTTTTGTTCATGCTATAATTGTGTTATCCGGAAATCGTAATACATGTGTGAACACATAGACCATAACATGTCCCTAGTGAGCCTCTAGTTGACTAGCTCGTTGATCAATAGATGGATACGGTTTCCTGACCATGGACATTGGATGTCATTGATAACGGGATCACATCATTAGGAGAATGATGTGATGGACAAGACCCAATCCTAAGCATAGCACTAGATCGTGTAGTTCGTTTGCTGAAGCTTTTCTAATGTCAAGTATCATTTCCTTAGACCATGAGATCGTGCAACTCCCGGATACCGTAGGAATGCTTTGGGTGTACCAAATGTCACAACGTAACTGGGTGGCCATAAAGGTGCACTACAGGTATCTCCGAAAGTGTCTGTTGGGTTGGCACAGATCGAGACTGGGATTTGTCACTCCGTATGACGGAGAGGTATCTCTAGGCCCACTCGGTAATGCATCATCATAATGAGCTCAATGTGAACAAGTGATTGGTCACGGGATCATGCATTACGGTACGAGTAAAGTGACTTGTCGGTAACGAGATTGAACGAGGTATTGGGATACCGAGGATCGAATCTCGGGCAAGTAACGTACCGATTGACAAAGGGAATTGTATACGGGATTACTTGAATCCTCAACATCGTGGTTCATCCGATGAGATCATCGAGGAGCATGTGGGAGCCAACATGGGTATCCAGATCCGGCTGTTGGTTATTGACCGGAGAGTCGTCTCGGTCATGTCTGCTTGTCTCCCGAACCCGTAGGGTCTACACACTTAAGGTTCGGTGACGCTAGGGTTGTAGAGATATTAGTATGCGGTAACCAGAAAGTTGTTCGGAGTCCCGGATGAGATCCCGAACATCACGAGGAGTTCCGGAGGTAAATATTTATATATAGGAAGTCTAGTTTCGGCCACCGGGAAAGTTTCGGGGGTCACCGGTATAGTACCAGGACCACCGGAAGGGTCCCGGGGGTCCACCGGGTGGGGCCACCTATCCCGGAGGGCCTCATGGGCTGAAGTGGGAAGGGAACCAGCCCCTGGTGGGCTGGTGTCGGGTGGTTGGTGCGACATATGCCAACGGGTGGCTTATCATTGTGGGTGCCAATAAGACGTCGCCGGTGCCTGGAAACGGGATGAGGCGAAGACATGCACGCTGGCGGATCTTACCCAGGTTCGGGGCTCTCCGAGGAGATAACACCCCTAGTCCTGCTCTGCGGGGTCTCCGCATGATCACTAGATTAGTAAAAGTAGCTACAATCGCTCCTAGAGCTGTTGGGTTCAAGGGAGAAGAAGAACAAGGCTAGCTCTCACTTCTCTCTCTCTATGGTGTGTGTGCTATGCTCAGAAGCCAACCCTTTGCATGGGTGCTCCGGGGGGTTTATATAGGCCTACCCCCCGGGGGTACAATAGTAATCCGGCTAGGCTCTGGTCCCAGCCGTCAGTGTCTAAGTTCGCCGGCTTCTCCGCCGGCTGTTGGGACCCGCCGACTGGTGGGTCCCGCCGGCTGCCGGCCACTTGGTCGACAGGCTGGCCCCACCGCCTAGGATCTTGTCGGCGGCTGCTTACTGTAGCCTCGCCCTTGATGATGAGGGCTTCGTTGAGGTAAGCGTGGCTACAGTGGGCCGCCTCGGGGGCTCTCACTGTAGCCTTACCTCGTCTTGTCTCCTTAATGTGGCACATGCTTCGAGGGAGGGGGTAGCCGGCTTCTGGGGGCCGGCTACGCCCTTGGCCGACTGGGGGATGCCGGGACGCCTTCACGCCTCTCTCTAGCTGAAGGGGCCCGCCACCCGTGGGCCGTACGAGAGTCTGTTGTGGATGACGTTGAGGCTAGCATGGCTACAGTGCCGAGCCCAACGGGAGACGGCCGTCCAGTACGGCTTCCTGTAGCCATGCCCGCCTCGGGCTTCGGGGTAGTGGGCCGCACTGTGGCCACACCCCATCTTGTCACCGTTATGTGGGTGTAGCTTTGGTGGTTGTGGTCTCGGCCGGCTTCTTGGAGTCGGCGTTCTTCGAGGCCGGCTTCCTGGAGTCGGCCACCCCGCGGATATCCTGGGGGGGAGGTTGCTGAAGCTGGGCCGCCTCCCGTGAGTCGGCTTTGGGGCTAGCCGGCCAGGGGAGGTGGTCCAATGCTTGGAGTGCTTGGAGGCCCAAAGGCCTGATAATTTTTCAGAAGAACCGGGGGTAGTCGGTTAGGCTACCCGTGGCCATTTACTCCGACAGTAGTCCCCGAAGCTGATTGGGCTTCGAGGTTGGGTAGGAGTTGAGAAGCTCGATCAGCTTCCTATCTTGACAAGTCGGCAGCTGGGAGCCGGCTTTGGTTAGGTGTGCCGCCTTGGTCGAAAACTCCGGAGTCGGAGGGCGGGAGCTCGCCAATGCGTGCACCGGGCCGCGGGCTGGCCATTTGCCATCTGCGAACCACGTGGCCCCTTTTGGCCGGAAAGCCTGCCAGCCCACGCGCGCGACGGGACGTCGCCGCAGGGCGGGGGCCCGCCACGTCCACGCCCCGGCCCAGGCGCGGATTCTCTGCATCCCGAAACCGCCCGCACGTCTCCTTGCGGCAGTTTTGGCTCGCCTTTAGGGCGTAATAATCGCGAGGAGTGGGGGGAATGGGTGCAGTTAATCCCACGTCTCCCCCCACGTCCGGCCTCCCCGGCCTCGCCTCGCGAAGCTATAAATTGGGGGAGATGGAGGGCGGCAGGCTCTCACACGCTCCTCCTTCTTCCACCATCTTCTTTCGCTCGCCGTTTTCTTGCAACAGCGCCTCGCCGCCGCGCTCTTCCACCACACGTTCCTCCGCCGCCGCGCTCGTTTTTGCCATGCCTCCCGCCATGGAGCAGTATGGCGGGGATTGGGACGGCTCCAACGTCCACGAGGATCACGTCGAGTTCCTCCGCAATACGCGGCGGCTGCCCGGCGCGGACAAGGTGGAGGTCCGTCTTGCGCCGGCGAAGGAAATTACGCCGGAGCCGCGGGAGGGCGAGCGGGTGGTCTTCCGCTCGCATTTCTTGCGCGGCATCGGCCTGCCAGTGAGCGCCTTCTTCCGCTCCTGGCTCGATTTCTACCAACTCCAGCCGCACCACCTCACCCCAAACGCGGTGGTGCTGCTGTCAGCCTTCGTCACCCTGTGCGAGGGCTACCTCGGCGTCCTCCCTACCCTCGAGCTCTCGGGGGAGTTCTTCCAGTCCAAACTGGGCACGCACATGCAGGGCGTGCCGGCTCAGACTGGCGCCTTCATCGCGTCGCGGAGATCGGTCGCCGACAACCCCTTCCCCGTCATCACGCTGATCCAATCGGTGAAGAAGTGGCAAAAGTCGTACTTCTACGTGCGGAACATCGCCCCACGGGGCGACTACATCAACCTGCCGGCTTACGTAGCCGGCCCACCGGCGGGCAGGCCCCCAGTGGTCCTTCCGGGCCGTGACTCTGATGCCGGCCGGGTCCGCAGCCGTCGCTCGAGTGCGAGTGATGACCCAGTCGGAGGGCCTGACGGGGCCCGACCTTCTGGCCGCCTTCGTCACGCGCCGGGTTCTTCCGCTCCAGAGCCGTCCTCATCTGATCTGTCAGATGAACGGCCAGCTCGATCCGAGCCGGATGTGCACCAAGGACATGCCGCACGAGGAGGTCGCTTATATGGTGAACTACCTCGCGAACTGCAAACTCTCCGAAGAGTGGCAGTTCGGCAAGGAGCCATACAGCCGAGCTAATCCACCGCCCACGGTATGCTCTCCTTGTTTCTTCTTTTTCTCTTAACTCTGTTGCCGAGTTCCTCTTGGCCGACTCTAACTTAGTCGGCTTGTTTTTCGACAGAGCCCTCTCCTTCGGCCGGCCGGCGGGTCTGACACGGAACGTCGATTCGTCCCCGACCGGACGGAACACGATCTGGAGGACCCCGACTTGGGGGCGGCCGGTATGGACGACAACATCGAGCCGGGTGGTGGCCAAGCCGGCGGCGAAGCAGGCGGCTCCGGGCTCGGAGTCACCTTCGACGACTGGCCGGACGACGATGAGGCCGAAGTCGCCCCGCGCCGCCAACCGGCATCTGGACGTGGCGCGGGTTCCTCAGCTGCACCGCCTGCTCAGGGCGGAGGGCAAAAGCGTCGCGCCGCCCAGGGTTTGTTCGGTAGTCGGACGAAGAAACCCAGGGGCGGGGCGGCAGCAACCAGGCGGGAGGAGGCGGCCGCGAAGGCGGCTCGCTTCCGCAAGACGGTGAAGCAACCGCAGACCGTGTCGGCGTAAGTTCGAATTTTTTTTGTATACTCTTTTTCTTTATTTTCTCTGGTGGTTCCTGAACCCTTATCTTTTACTCCAAACGATCATAGCTCCGTTGTCGCTTGAGCGGGCGGCTGCCGCCTCCGTCGTCGAGTCGCCGAGAGGGTCTGGGAGCACCACCCGCCGCGTGGACCCCCGTGCCGACCTTCAGGAAGCGACAGAACGGAACGCGCGGGAGGCGCGGGTGGAACGGGAGGCGCGAGAGGCGGAGGCACGGAAGGCAGCCGCCGCTCAGGCGGCGCAGGCGCTCGCTGACGCCGCTGCCAGGGCCCAAGCGGAGGCTGCAGCCGCGGCGGCGGCGGAGGAGGTTTTGATGGTCACCCCGCTGCGCGTCATGGCGCCTGGGGACATGGAGCCCTCGCCAGAGGGAGCCAGCGGCGACCAAGCGGGGCTGGGAAGAGACGACGACGTCATCATCCTGGAGAGGGCGCCGGTGCCGACCCCGTCAACTGGGGCGGCTCAAGGCGGCCGGCCTGATCCGCCACCTGCGCAGTCGGCGGGGGGCGAGCCGGTCGCGAGGGCTGAGATGGCGGTTCGGATGCCCCCGAGTCATCGTGCGGGGAAAGCTGCGTCGGAGCCTCAGAAGGCCGCGTCGGAGCCACAGCCGGTCGTGGGCTCCAGCTCGTCGGCCCCGGACATGGAGGTGGCCAACGCTACCTCGGGGTGGACGCCGGGCGGGGGGACGGCCGTGATGAACGTGGCCGCGCAGGACGTCCGGACCCGGCTCCAAGCTCAGGCTACGGCGCTGAGGCAGTTCACCGATGAGTTCCTCGCGACACGGGCGGCCATCCGGGTTAGTCTCCTTATCTTGCTTCTTCTTGATCTTGATTTCTTCCGTGGGGGCGCGTCAGCGCACCCACTGGGTGTAGTCCCCGAGTTCCGAGTCGGCTGCTGAGCAGGCGGCTTGGAACTTCTTAGTGGATTTGTCTTTGCTATTCTTGTTCTTACTTTGATCTTCTGTCTATCTTGCAGGACTACCACAATCTTTGTGCGGCCGCCTTCAACTCCCAGGCTCGGGAGCAGACCCAGAAGACCGCCGACCTTACTGAGAGCCGAGGTACGTGCTTTGTTCTTTATCTCATGTGGGGGCGCGTCAGCGCACCCACTGGGTGTAGTCCCCGAGATTCAGGCCGACTGCTGAGCAGTCGGGTCGGATCTTCCTTGACGACTTCCTCTTACTGTTCTTTCTTTTTCTGCCGTCTCCGCAGTGGCCAACGCCAGTCTGAGGGCACAGCTGGGGGAGTCCCAGACTGCCCTTCGTGCCAAGGATGCCGATCTCGCCGCCTTGGTGCAGGAACGCGACCGCCTGGCCAAGAAGTTGGCCGACCAGGAGGAAGGCCACAAGGCGGCTCTGAAGGCGGTGCAGGACCGCGAAGCCGCCCTCCAGGCCGAGTACGAGACGGAGGCGGCTGGCTGGGCTGAGGCCAGGCAAACTCTGATCTCTGGCTATGGTCAGATCAAAGATCTGGTTGACGGTAAGCCGCCTACCTCTTCGTCCTTTCTTGCCATCTGCCAGTTTTGGCTCATTTTCTGACTTGGTGCTCTTTTCTTCTTCTTTCTTGCGCAGAATATTTCCCTGGCTATTCTACCGCCGCCAACCAGACCATCGAGGCCCGCCGCCAGGCGCGGAGGCAGGCTGGCTTCGAGATTTCGCCAACCGTCGGCCGTTCGCTGGAGGAGCAGCTCTTGGCGATCCAGGCCCACATCCAGCCGGCTCACCAACTGCTCCGCCGGCTTCAGCGTGCCGGGGCGCAAGTCTTGGCCGCCCTCTGGCCCGGCCAAGTGGTTCCCCCAGTCGGACTGCCGACTGGCTGGAGGTGGCAGTCGGCCGCTCCGAAGCCTGGAAGGCCTCGGCGGCTCGCTCCGGTGCCAGGCAGGCGCTGGAGTTCGTCAATGCTTGGTATCCCGGCCTGAGCCTGGATCAGCTGGCTACCTGGCGGCAGCAAGCCGACACGGAGCTGGAGCCGGCGCGGCCGGCTATCATCCGGCGGGCTTTGGCGATCACCGACTACACCGACACCAGCGTCTTTGCCCCCGAGGTGGACGACAACGGTGTCGCCCAGCCGGAGGAGTGGTTCGGGCTGAACCCGGCGGACGGTGAAGACTCGGCGGAGGAGATCGACTCCAGTGATGAGGGTGAAGAAGAGGAGGAGGAGGGTGAAGACGCCGAGCCGGCTGGTGGAGCAGTCGGCGAGCCTCAGCCTGATCGCACCTCCAGCACCACGTCGCGCGCGAGTGCGTCGCCTGCCGTTGGTGGTGATCAAGCCGAGACCCGCTAGGCGGCCACTCCTTCAGCCGGCGAGGCCGCCTTCACCGACTAGCCCGGTCCCGACACCGCGCCTTAGTCTAGTCTGCCGTCTTTTATTTTTCTGTCCTGTTACTTTTGGAACAATACTTTGTTAAGTCTGCACAATTCCACCCACTGGGGGTGTATTCGAACCATGTTGATTGCCGGCCTGTTGGGGGCTTTATATGTATATATAACTTATGCATGCATTTGGCTTTTCCTCGTACTTTGCTTTTTATCCTTCTGCTATTTCCTTTGCCGCCCTCCCTTGGTTGCCGCCTCCCTAGTCAGACAGTTGCTCTGCAATCTGTAGCTGGAGGAGTGCTTGGCCAATTGGGGGGGGGGAAGTACTCTAGCTTTGCTGGACTTAAAGCTAAGTGTTGAGGAAGCCGGCCAGCCGGCTGTTTTGACAGCCGACAGGCATGTTTGGAGGCCATCTTTTTGCTATATAGGTTCGTTGTTCCTTAGCCATTTTTCGTGTGGGCATCCTTTCTGCCTTGCCTCTTGCTAGTCGGACAGTCGGTTCTTCGAGCTGCGACTTTCAACAAGAGAGGACTCGGGAGCCGGCACACTACTTTTCTGACTTCAGGTAGAACTTTTAATATAGCTCAAGGCGGCCAGTCCCCGGGCCGACTAGTCGAACCCGGTGCCAGACAAGAAATCAAATGTAATAATACATTCATGGATATGACACTTGTCATTCATAGATAAACAAAGGCAGTCCCCGAGTACTGTTCGGAGGGCCTGTTGGTTTGTACTTAATACAAAAGGGTAGCATGATACATACTGCTTTCAACTGTAAAATCATCTCAGGAGGTTTGCGTTCCATGGTCGCTCCGACTCCTTGCCGGAGTCGTCTCTCTTGCGTGCTCTTGGTTTTTGCGCATCGATCAGGTAGTAGGAGTCGTTGCCTAGTGCCATGCTGATGACGAAGGGGCCTTCCCAAGGGGCCGAGAGCTTGTGCTGGCCGGCTGTTCACTGGATCAGCCGGAGCACAAGGTCGCCCTCTTGGAAGGATCTTGGCTTGACATTGCGGTTGTAGTAGCGGCGCAGCCCTTGCTGGTAGATGGCGGACCGGCTGACTGCTAACAGCCGGCCTTCTTCCAGTAGGTCGACGCCGTCTTCTCTTGCTTCCTTGGCCTCCTCCTCCGTGTACATGGTGATCCGAGGTGAGTCGAACTCAATGTCTGTTGGGATGACAGCCTCGGCACCGTACACGAGGAAGAATGGAGTGAAGCCAGTTGACTTGTTGGGTGTAGTGCGCAGGCTCCAGAGGATAGCCGGCAGCTCATTGAGCCAGCAGCCGGCCGAGCACTCCAGTGGTACAACCAGTCGGGGCTTGATGCCGAAGAGGATGAGTCCATTTGCTCGCTCGACCTGGCCATTTGACTGCGGGTGGGCAACGGACGCTAAGTCCAGTCGGATGCCCTGCGTCGCGCAGAAACATGCCATTGCTCCTTTGGCGAAGTTCGTGCCGTTGTCGGTGATGCTGTGCGGCACGCCGTACCGAGTAGTGATGTCAGTGATGAATGTCACGGCAGTCGGCCCGTTCAGCTTCTTAATCGGCTTTGCTTCGATCCACTTTGTGAACTTGTCCACAGCGACCAGTAGATGTGTCAACCCGCCACGGGCTGTCTTGAAAGGGCCCACCATGTCCAGTCCCCAGACAGCAAAAGGCCAGGTGAGGGGAATGGTCTTGAGTGCAGAAGCCGGCAGGTGTTGCTTGGAACTAAAAACTTGGCATCCTCTGCAGCTCTTGACTATTTCTTTAGCATCCTCCAAGGCAGTCGGCCAGAAGAAACCATGGCGGAAAGCCTTGGCCACAAGTGATCTTGAGGCTGTGTGGTGGCCGCATTCGCCTTGGTGGATGTCCTTGAGTATTGCCACTCCTTTTTCTGGCTCGACACAACGCTGGAAGACTCCAGTGACGCTGCGCTTCACAAGCTCTCTGTTGATTATTGCGTATGCTGCGGCTCGTCGTTGCACTAGTCTTGCTGAGACCTCGTCAGCCGGCAGCTCTCTGCTGACTAGGAACTTGAGGATGGGCTGGGCCCATGACGGAGCTGTGACTTCTTCTTCTGTTAATGTAGCCACCATGACTCGGGTGGGTGGGTTGGGTGGTGTGGAATTGGAGTCGGCCACCGCTTCTTGTGTCGTTGCAGTCCCCGGGCCGAGTGCTGCAGTCCCCGGGCCGGGTTCTGAAGTCTCCGGGCCGGGTGCGACTACGGCAGTCCCCGGGCCAGTTGTCGAAGTCCCCGTGCCGCCTACGGATTTTCTCCAGTCGGATTCGGCTATATCTGGCGCAGGCGGTACGAAGATGGAGTCCGACTCTGGAGACGGCTTGATGGATGGCTTGAGGAGGCGCTGGAGGGAGACGCCAGTCGGTATGGCTTGACGGGTGGAGGCAATCCATGCTAGGGCATCTGCTTGGTCGTTGTCGGCCCTTGGCACGTGGAGGAACTCGCACCCTTCAAAGTATCCGCTGATTTGCTGGACGAGGAATCGATAGCTCGCCATGTTCGCGTCCTTGGCGTCCCAGTCGCCAGACGACTGCTGGACCACCAAGTCTGAGTCGCCGTAACACAGGATCCGGCGTATGCCAAGCTCTTTGGCTAGCCGGAGCCCATGTACGAGTGCCTCATACTCGGCCACGTTGTTGGAGGCAGCGAAGTGGATCTGTAGTGTGTACTTGAGCTTGTCGCCTTTGGGAGAGGTGAGGACAATGCCGGCTCCCAAGCCGGTGCGCATCTTGGACCCGTCAAAGTGCATCCGCCAATGGGTAGAGTCGGGAGCCGGCGGTAGGTACTGGGTCTCGGCCCAGTCGACGAGGAAGTCGGCCAGTGCTTGCGACTTGATGGCGGTGCGGGGTTGGTAGAAGATTGTGTAGGGCGCCAATGCAATGGCCCATTTAGCCACCCGGCCGGATGCATCCCGGCTGCCTATGATCTCGGCAAGCGGGGCGGTGCACACGACCGTGATGGGGTGCTCTTGGAAGTAGGGCTTCAGTCTCTTGGCAGCGAAGTACACCCCATAGCACATCTTCTGGTAGTGCGGGTAGTTTTGCTTTGAGCTGGATAGCACTTCGTTGAGATAGTACACCGGCCTCTGGACTAGCTGGGCTCGGCCTTCCTCCGGCCGCTGGACCACAACAACAGTGCTGACGACTTGGCTAGTCGCAGCGATGTAGAGGAGCATGGGCTCCTTCTCAGTCGGCGCCGCCAGGACAGGCGGAGTGGTCAGCATTTTCTTCAACTCATGGAAGGCTTGGTCGGCTTGGTCGTTCCACTCGAACTGAGTGGACTTCTTCATGAGTCGGTATAGGGGGAGAGCCTTCTCTCCTAGTCGGCTGATAAAATGTTTCAGGGAGGCTAAACAGCCAGTGAACTTTTGCACATCTCGTAGCTTGGTGGGAATCTCCATCCTCTCGATGGCCTTGATCTTGACAGGGTTGCATTCAATGCCGCGTTCAGAGACCAGGAAGCCTAGCAGCTAGCTGGCTGGCACTCCGAACACGCACTTCTCGGGGTTGAGCTTGATTTGGAATCGGCGCAAGTTGGCGAATGTTTCTTTCAGGTCTTCCAGCAAGGTACCGCGCTTCTATGTCCTCACCACAATGTCGTCTACATAGACGTGCGCATTTCTGCCGAGTTGTTTCAAGAGGCATTTTTGCATGCAACGCTGAAAAGTGGCACCGGCATTCCTCAAGCCGAATGTCATAGTCAGGTAGCAGAAAGCTCCAAAGGGTGTGATGAAGGCAGTCTTCAGGCGGTCAGCTGGGTCCAACTTGATCTGATGGTACCCTGAGTACGCATCCAAAAAACTTAACAGCTCACATCCGGCTGTGGAGTCTATCACTTGGTCGATCCGTGGCAGAGCAAACGGATCCTTTGGGCAGGCCTTGTTCAGGCTGGTGTAGTCTATACACATACGCCACTTGTTATTCTTCTTCAGAACCAGAACTGGGTTGGCAAGCCATTCTGGAAAGAACACTTCCATGATAAAGCCAGCGGCAAGGAGCCGGGCTATCTCTTCTCCCACAATTCTTCGCTTCTCTTCTGACAGTCGGCGGAGGGGTTGCTTGACCGGCTTCGCGTCAGCGCGGACATGTAATTTGTGCTCGGCGAAATCCTTCGGGACACCCGGCATGTCCTTTGGGGACCATGCGAAAATGTCTCGATTCTCATGGAGGAAGTCGACGAGCTCGCCTTCCTATTTACTGTCCAAGTTCGCCCCAATGACAGCGAACCTCTCCGGGTTCTCCGGGTCCAGAGGTATCTTCTTCGTCTCTTTGGCAGGCTGGAAGGAGCCCTGCGCAGCACAATCTTTGGGGTTGGGGGACAGGGCCGGCTGCTTGCCGGCCATGGCCACAACCCGCTCCAGCATCTTCTTTTCTTCTGCCACCACGAGGGACTCGGCCAGCCGGCTGCTGGCCATGGCACACTTGATGGACTTCTTGTAATCGCCGGCTACCGTGATGATCCCCTTCGAGCTCGGCATCTTCATCTTCAGGTAGGCGTAGTGGGGCACAGCCATGAACTTGGCCAGAGCAGGTCGGCCAAGCAGAGCATGATAGGGGCTCTCCAAATCCACTACCTCGAACCAGATTGCTTCTCGGCGGAAATGATCTTTGTCTCCGAAGAGAACATCCATTTTAATCTTGCCGATTGGGGAGCAAGACAAGCTGGGGACGATACCATGGAAGACGGTGCGGCTCGGCATGAGCTGCTTTGCTTTGATGTTCAGCTTCTCCATGGTATCGCGGTACAGTATGTTGATACTGCTTCCGCCATCTATTAGGACGCGGGAGAATCGGGCAGCTCGCCTCTCCGTCGCGAGGGTGACATCCAAGACCATTGCATAGGAGCCAGGAGAGGGCATCACCTCTGGGTGGTCGGCCTGGCTCCAACTGATTGGCTTCTCTGACCAGTGCATGAACTCGGGGGTGCTAGAGGCGACTGCATTCACTTCTTGATGCTGTCGGCGTCGACTGCGCTTGTCATCGGCTTGACTGGTGAAGACGACGTAGGCGGCGTGCTCTTCGGGGAATTCGTCTTGGATGGCACCGACTGCCGGCCGAGCCGCCGGCTGTTGGAGGGCTGGAGGCGGCGGACCGGGAGGCGGAGGCGGGAACATCCCCTCGCCCTTGGTGATACGGGTGAGCCAATGGCATTTCCGGGTTGTGTGGTTGGACGGCTTCGCGCCGCTGTGGAATTTGCAGGGGGCATCAAGAGCCTGTTCGTAGGAGAAAGCCGGCTGCCAAGCCGGCCTGCCACCCTTCTTCTTGGGAGCGGGCCGTTCTTCGGGCTGCTCATCTTCAACGGTGGCCACCTGCCGACTGGAGGAAGTCGGCATGGGGGCCTTGCGCTTGTGGTCGTTCTGGTAGGGGCGCCGATTAGGGTCGCCAGCCGGCGTCTTAGGAGCCGGAGCAATCATCTTCCCTGAGGCGTCTACTCGGAGCTCGGTCTTCATTGAGGAGTCGGCTGTGGCGTACTTGTCCGCGATGACCAGCAACTCGTCGAGGGTAGCCGGCTCGTCGCAGAGGAGTCGGTGCTTGAGGAGGGTGCCCTCTCGGCACCCGGCGGTGAAGTACTCGATGGCCTGGACCTCATGCACCCCCTCGCAGGAGTTGCGGAGCTCGGCCCACCACGTGAGGTAGTCGCGGGTCGACTCGTTGGGCCCTTGGACGCAGAGGGAGAGCTGGCGAGGCTTGGGAGGCCGCTTGTAGGTGCTGGTGAAGTTGCGGACGAAGACTTCTGTGAAGTCCAGCCAACTGTTCGTGCTGTAGGGCTTGAGGCTATTGAGCCATGTGCGCGCCGTGCCTTGCAGCATGAGGGGGACGTACTTCATGGCGACGCGCCGATTGCCGTTGGCTATGCTGACGGCCGTGGAGTAGTCGATGAGCCAATCTTCCGGCTTCACTGAGCCGTTGTACTTGGGCGTGTCTCTGGGGAGCGAGAACCCTTTGGGGAAGGGCTCGTCGCGGATGCGGGGGCCAAAGCATGGCGGGCCGACATCGTCTTCTTCTTCTAACGCCAGGGATCGAGCAAGGCGGTCGATCCGGTGGCGGGCGTCATTCTCGCCGACTCCTTCTCGGCGGCCGAGTCGGTCGCCAAGAGTCGGGTGCGTGATAGGCGGCGGGGTGAGACATCGCTCTCTTTGAGGCGGAGGAGGAGGCAGATTTCCTTGGTGCTCCACTGCTCGAGGGCGGCCCTCCGCGTCGCGCTCGATGGTGATGCGAGTCCGGCTGCGGCTGGCAGCCGGCTCCTTGTCTTTTTTCTGGCGTGCGCCGCTCGCAGTCGGTGAGCGGGACGTCGCGGCGTGCTCCCGGCGCGGGGGATGGTTATCAGCACGGGCGCCGGCTTCGTGTCGTTCTGCAGCCGCGTCGATCAGCTGCTGGATCCGTCTTGTCATGTAAGGGAGCTCATCGGCTCCCAGCCCATTGAGCTCTTCTACAGCCACCTGAGCGGCTCGCAGATTCTCGAGCGGGGTGGCGTAGACGGGGCGATCTGCCCCCAGCATACTGGCGACGGCCGCGCCGCGCTTCTGGACGAAGCCGGCCCGGCTTGGGCCACTAGGCGGCGGCGTACCGAAGGCGGCGTGGTCGACTTCCCGCTGGTGGGCCTCGGTGAGGCGTCTCATGGAGGCTATCTTCTGGCCCTCCGCGATGAGGGCGAGGCGGCGTGCCTCCAGGGTCTCGGCATCGGCATCGGCCGGGATGGGGATGGAGTGGTCGTGCATCGCCGCTTGTAGGGCGTCGTGGGCGTTCTCGCCCGAGTTGGCGACATGGCTGATGACCAGCACTTCAGTGACAGCGCTGCTGCCGCTGTCAGCTCGAGGGAGGGGATCGTCGAAGACCACCACGTCGGAGGGGTAAGCGTCGAGCGATGCCGTGTCGGAGTCGACAAGCATCGGGTCGGTGGAGCCGACCGACTCCACATCTGCAGCAGGCTCGCTAGAGACGTGAAGCTAGTCGAGGAGGCTGACGAGGCGGCTCTCGGGGTAGTCCGTTCCTGCGTCGGACGCAGGCTCGTCGGAGATGCGAGTCTCGCCGAGCAGATCGGCGAGGCAGCTCGCTGTGCAGGCGTCGTCGACGCCTTGCAGCGCGTCGAGGCAAACGCCATCGGGCGCAGCAGGCTGGCTGCACTCGCGGGGGAGGAAGAGGGTTCCCGTCCAGAACAGGTCTCCGGACGACGGTGCACCTGGCCCCATGGTGGGCGCCAAATGTCCGGTGGTTGGTGCGACATATGCCAACGGGTGGCTTATCATTGTGGGTGCCAATAAGACGTCGCCGGTGCCTGGAAACGGGATGAGGCGAAGACATGCACGCCGGCGGATCTTACCCAGGTTCGGGGCTCTCCGAGGAGATAACACCCCTAGTCCTGCTCTGCGGGGTCTCCGCATGATCACTAGATCAGTAAAAGTAGCTACAATCGCTCCTAGAGCTGTTGGGTTCAAGGGAGAAGAAGAACAAGGCTAGCTCTCACTTCTCTCTCTCTATGGTGTGTGTGCTATGCTCAGAAGCCAACCCTTTGCATGGGTGCTCCGGGGGGTTTATATAGGCCTACCCCCCGGGGGTACAATAGTAATCCGGCTGGGCTCTGGTCCCAGCCGTTAGTGTCTATGTTCGCCGGCTTCTCCGCCGGCTGTTGGGACCCGCCGACTGGTAGGTCCCGCCGGCTGCCGGCCTCTTGGTCGACAGGCTGGCCCCACCGTCTAGGATCTTGTCGGCGGCTGCTTACTGTAGCCTCGCCCTTGATGATGAGGGCTTCGTTGAGGTAAGCGTGGCTACAGTGGGCCGCCTCGGGGGCTCTCACTGTAGCCTTACCTCGTCTTGTCTCCTTAATGTGGCACATGCTTCGAGGGAGGGGGTAGCCGGCTTCTGGGGGCCGGCTACGCCCTTGGCCGACTGGGGGAGGCCGGGCCGCCTTCACGCCTCTCTCTGGCTGAAGGGGCCCGCCGCCCGTGGGCCGTACGGGAGTCTGTCGTGGATGACGTTGAGGCTAGCATGGCTACAGTGCCGAGCCGAACGGGAGACGGTCGTCCAGTACGGCCTCCTATAGCCATGCCCGCCTCGGGCTTCGGGGGTAGTGGGCCGCACTGTGGCCACACCCCGTCTTGTCACCGTTATGTGGGTGTAGCTTGGGTGGTTGTGGTCTCGGCCGGCTTCTTGGAGTCGGCGTTCTTCGAGGCCGGCTTCCTGGAGTCAGCCACCCCGCGGATATCCTGGGGGGAGGTTGCTGAGGCTGGGCCGCCTCCCGTGAGTCGGCTTCGGGGCTAGCCGGCCAGGGGAGGTGGTCCAATGCTTGGAGTGCTTGGAGGCCCAAAGGCCTGATAATTTTTCAGAAGAACCGGGGGTAGTCGGTTAGGCTACCCGTGGCCATTTACTCCAACAGCTGGTGCGCCCCCCATGGGCCTCCCCCTGCGCCTAGGGTTGGAAACCCTGCGGGTGGGGGGCGCCCCACCTGACTTGGGGGGCAAGTCCCCCCCCCCCCCTTGGCCACCGCCCCCCTTGAGATGGGATCTCCAGGGGCCGGCGCCCCCCAGGGCCCCTATATAAAGGGGGGAGGGAGGGCTGCGCACCCAAGCCCCTGGCGCCTCCCTCTCCCCCCGTAACACCTCTCCCTCTCGCTGAGCTTGGCGAAGCCCTGCCGAGATCCCCGCTGCTTCCACCACCACACCGTCGTGCTGCTGGATCTCCATCAACCTCTCCTTCCCCCTTGCTGGATCAAGAAGGAGGAGACGTCTCTCCCAACCGTATGTGTGTTGAACGCGGAGGTGCCGTCCGTTCGGCGCTAGGATCATCGGTGATTTGGATCACGACGAGTACGACTCCATCAACCCCGTTCTCTTGAACGCTTCCGCTCGCGATCTACAAGGGTATGTAGATGCACTCCTTCCCTCTCATTGCTAGTAAACTCCATAGATTGATCTTGGTGATGCGTAGAAAATTTTAAATTTCTGCGACGATCCCCATCAGTGGCATCATGAGCGAGGTCTATGCGTAGTTTCTATGCACGAGTAGAACACAAGTTGTTGTGGGCGTTGATTTTGTCAATTTACTTGCCGTTACTATTCTTATCTTGATTCGGCGGCATCGTGGGATGAAGCGGCCCAGATCGACCTTACACGTACGCTTACGTGAGACAGGTTCCACCGACTGACATGCACTAGTTGCATAAGGTGGCTAGCGGGTGTCTGTCTCTCCCACTTTAGTCGGATCGGATTCGATGAAAAGGGTCCTTATGAAGGGTAAATAGAAATTGGCATATCACGTTGTGGTTTTGGCGTAGGTAAGAATCGTTCTTGCTAGAAACCTATAGCATCCACGTAAAAGTTTGCAACAACAATTAGAGGACGTCTAACTTGTTTTTTCAGCAAGTGTCATGTGATGTGATATGGCCAGAAGGATGTGACGAATGATATATGTGATGTATGAGATTGATCATGTTCTTGTAATAGGAATCACGACTTGCATGTCGATGAGTATGACAACCGGCAGGAGCCTAGGAGTTGTCTTAATTTATTTATGACCTGCGTGTCAACTGAAACGCCATGTAATTACTTTACTTTATTGCTAACCGTTAGCCATAGTAGTAGAAGTAATAATTGGCGAGACAACTTCATGAAGACATGATGATGGAGATCATGATGATGGAGATCATGGTCTCATGCCGGTGACGATGATGAACATGGCGCCCCGAAGATGGAGATCAAAAGGAGCAAAATGATATTGGCCATATCATGTCACTATTTGATTGCATGTGATGTTTATCATGTTTTACATCTTATTTGCTTAGAACGACGGTAGCATAAATAAGATGATCCCTCGCTAAAATTTCAAGAAAGTGTTCCCCCTAACTGTGCACCGTTGCGAAGGTTCGTTGTTCCGAAGCACCACGTGATGATCGGGTGTGATAGGTTCTAACGTTCGCATACAACAGGTGTAAGCCAGATTTACACACGCAATACACTTAGGTTGACTTGACGAGCCTAGCATGTACAGACATGGCCTCGGAACACAAGAGACCGAAAGGTCGAACATGAGTCGTATAGCAGATACGATCAACATGAAGATGTTCACCGATGATGACTAGTCCGTCTCACGTGATGATCGGACACGGCCTAGTTGACTCGGATCATGTAACACTTAGATGACTAGAGGGATGTCTGTCTGAGTGGGAGTTCGTTAATAATTTGATTAGATGAACTTTATTATCATGAACTTAGTCTAAAAATCTTTACAATACGTCTTGTAGATCAAATGGCCCATGCTAATGTTGCCCTCAACTTCAACGCGTTCCTAGAGAAAACCAAGCTGAAAGACGATGGTAGCAACTACACGGACTGGGTCCGTAACCTGAGGATTATCCTCATAGCTGCCAAGAAAGCATATGTCCTTGAAGCACCGCTAGGTGATCCACCTGTTTTCCCAGCAACTCAAGACGTTCTGAACGCCTGGCAGTCGCGTAGTGATGATTACTCCCTGGTTCAGTGCGGCATGCTTTACAGCTTAGAACCGGGGCTCCAAAAGCGTTTCGAGCAGCACGGAGCATATGAGATGTTCCAAGAGCTGAAAATGGTTTTCCAAGCTCATGCCCGGGTCGAGAGATATGAAGTCTCCGACAAGTTCTACAGTTGTAAGATGGAGGAGAATAGTTCTGTCAGCGAACACATACTCAAAATGTCTGGGTTGCACAACTGCTTGTCTCAGCTGGGAGCTAATCTCCCGGATGACGCGGTCGTTGACAGAATCCTTCAGTCGCTCCCACCTAGCTACAAGAGCTTTGTGATGAACTTCAATATGCAGGGGATGGAAAAGACCATTCCTGAGGTATATTCATTGCTGAAATCAGCGGAGGTGGAGATCAAAAAGGAACATCAAGTGTTGATGGTGAATAAAACCACTAAGAAAGGCAAGGGTAAGAAGAACTTCAAGAAAGACGGCAAGGGAGTTGTCGCGCCCGGTAAGCAAACTGCCGGGAAGAAGACAAAGAATGGACCTAAGCCTGAGACTGAGTGCTTTTATTGCAAGGGAAACGGTCACTGGAAGCGGAACTGCCCCAAATACTTAGCGGATAAGAAGGCCGGCAATACCAAAGGTATGTGTGATATACATGTTATTGATGTGTACCTAACCAGCGCTCGTAGTAGCTCCTGGGTATTTGATACCGGTGCGGTTGCTCATATTTGTAACTCAAAGCAGGAGCTGCGGAATAAGCGGAGACTGGCGAAAGACGAGGTGACGATGCGCGTCGGGAATGGTTCCAAGGTCGATGTGATCGCCGTCGGCACGCTACCTCTACATTTACCTACGGGATTAGTTTTAAACCTCAATAATTGTTATTTAGTGCCAGCTTTGAGCATGAACATTGTATCTGGATCTCGTTTAATGCGAGATGGCTACTCATTTAAATCCGAGAATAATGGTTGTTCTATTTATATGAGAGATATGTTTTATGGTCATGCCCCGCTGGTCAATGGTTTATTCTTAATGAATCTCGAACGTGATGTTACACATATTCATAGTGTGAATGCCAAGAAATGTAAGGTTGATAATGATAGCCCACATACTTGTGGCACTGCCGCCTTAGTCACATTGGTGTCAAACGCATGAAGAAACTCCATGCAGATGGACTTTTGGAGTCTCTTGATTATGAATCATTTGACACGTGCGAACCATGCCTCATGGGCAAAATGACCAAGACTCCGTTCCCCGGAACAATGGAGCGAGCAACCAACTTATTGGAAATCATACATACTGATGTGTGCGGTCCAGTGAGTGTTGAGGCTCGCGGTGGCTATCGTTATGTTCTCACCCTCACTGATGACTTGAGTAGATATGGGTATGTCTACTTAATGAAACACAAGTCTGAGACCTTTGAAAAGTTCAAGGAATTTTAGAGTGAGGTTGAGAATCAACGTGACAGGAAAATAAAGTTCTTACGATCAGATCGTGGAGGGGAATATTTGAGTCACGAATTTGGCACACACTTAAGGAAATGTGGAATTGTTTCACAACTCACGCCGCCTAGAACACCTCAGCGTAATGGTGTGTCCGAACGTCGTAATCGCACTCTATTGGATATGGTGCGATCTATGATGTCTCTTACCGATCTACCGCTATCATTCTGGGGTTAGGCTTTAGAGACTGCCGCATTCACTTTAAATAGGGCTCCGTCGAAAACCGTTGAGACGACACCGTATGAATTATGGTTTGGAAAGAAACCTAAGCTGTCGTTTCTTAAAGTTTGGGGATGCGATGCTTATGTCAAGAAACTTCAATCTGAAAAGCTCGAACCCAAGTCGGAAAAATGTGTCTTCATAGGATACCCTAAGGAAACCATTGGGTATACCTTCTACCTCAGATCCGAAGGCAAGATCTTCTTTGCCAAGAACGGGTCCTTTCTGGAGAAAGAGTTTCTCTCGAAGGAAGTAAGTGGGAGGAAAGTGGAACTTGATGAGATGACCCCTCTCGAACCGGAAAGTAGCGCAGCACAAGAAAATGTTTCTATGGTGCCTGCACCGACTAGAGAGGAAGTTAATGATGACGATCATGATCAAGTTACCACTGAACTTCGTAGGTCCACAAGGACACGTTCCGCACCAGAGTGGTACGGCAACCCTGTCTTCGAAATCATGTTGTTGGACAACGGTGAACCTTCGAACTATGAAGAAGCAATGGCGGGTCTAGATTCCAACAAATGGCTTGAAGCCATGCAGTCCGAGATAGGATCCATGTATGAAAACAAAGTATGGACTTTGACAGACTTGCCCGATGATCGGCGAGCGATAGAAAATAAATGGATCTTTAAGAAGACGGACGCGGATGGAAATGTTACCATCTATAAAGCTCGACTTGTTGCTAATGGTTATCGTCAAGTTCAAGGTGTTGACTACGATGAGACCTTCTCACCCGTAGCGAAGCTGAAGTCCGTCCGAATCATGTTAGCAATTGCCGCATTCTACGATTATGAAATATGGCAAATGGACGTCAAAACGGCATTCCTTAAGGAAGAATTGTATATGATGCAGCCCGGAGGTTTTGTCGATCCTAAGAATGCTAACAAAGTATGCAAGCTCCAGCGCTCAATCTATGGGCTGGTGCAGGCATCTCGGAGTTGGAACATTCGCTTTGATGAGATGATCAAAGCGTTTGGGTTTACACAGACTTATGGAGAAGCCTGTGTTTACAAGAAATTGAGTGGGAGCTCTGTAGCATTTCTCATATTATATGTGGATGACATACTATTGATGGGAAATGATATAGAATTCTTGGAAAGTATAAAGGCCTACTTGAATAAGTGTTTTTCAATGAAGGACCTTGGAGAAGCTGCTTACATATTAGGCATCAAGATCAATAGAGATAGATCGAGACGCCTCATAGGTCTTTCACAAAGCACATACCTTGACAAGATATTGAAGAAGTTCAATATGGATCAGTCCAAGAAGGGGTCCTTGCCTGTATTGCAAGGTGTGAGATTGAGCACGGCTCAATGCTCGACCACGGCAGAAGATAGAGAAAAGATGAGTGTCGTCCCCTATGCCTCGTCCATAGGGTCTATTATGTATGCCATGCTGTGTATCAGACCTGATGTAAACCTTGCCGTGAGTTTGGTAGGAAGGTACCAAAGTAATCCCGGCATGGAACACTGGACAACGGTCAAGAACATCCCGAAGTACCTGAAAAGGACTAAGGATATGTTTCTTGTTTATGGAGGTGACGAAGAGCTCGTCGTAAAGGGTTACGTCGATGCTAGCTTCGACACAGATCTGGATGACTCTAAGTCACAAACCGGATACGTGTATATTTTGAATGGTGGGGCAGTCAGCTGGTGCAGTTGCAAGCAGAGCGTCGTGGCGGGATCTACATGTGAAGCGGAGTACATGGCAGCCTCGGAGGCAGCACATGAAGCAATCTGGATGAAGGAGTTCATTGCCGACCTAGGAGTCATTCCCAATGCATCGGGGCCGATGACTCTCTTCTGTGACAACACTGGAGCTATTGCCCTTGCCAAGGAGCCCAGGTTTCACAAGAAGACCAGGCACATCAAGCGTCGCTTTAACTCCATTCGTGAAAATGTTCAAAATGGAGATATAGATATTTGTAAAGTGCATACGGATTTGAATGTCACAGATCCATTGACTAAACCTCTTCCACGGGCAAAACATGATCAACACCAGAACTCTATGGGTGTATGATTCATCACAATGTAACTAGATTATTGACTCTAGTGCAAGTGGGAGACTGTTGGAAATATGCCCTAGAGGCAATAATAAAATAGTTATTATTATATTTCCTTGTTCATGATAATTGCCTTTTGTTCATGCTATAATTGTGTTATCCGGAAATCGTAATACATGTGTGAACACATAGACCATAACATGTCCCTAGTGAGCCTCTAGTTGACTAGCTCGTTGATCAATAGATGGTTACGGTTTCCTGACCATGGACATTGGATGTCATTGATAACGGGATCACATCATTAGGAGAATGATGTGATGGACAAGACCCAATCCTAGGCATAGCACTAGATCGTGTAGTTCGCTTGCTGATGCTTTTCTAATGTCAAGTATCATTTCCTTAGACCATGAGATCATGCAACTCCCGGATACCGTAGGAATGCTTTGGGTGTACCAAACATCACAACGTAACTGGGTGGCCATAAAGGTGCACTACAGGTATCTCCGAAAGTGTCTGTTGGGTTGGCACAGATCGAGACTGGGATTTGTCACTCCGTATGACGGAGAGGTATCTCTGGGCCCACTCGGTAATGCATCATCATAATGAGCTCAATGTGACCAAGTGATTGGTCACGGGATCATGCATTACGGTACGAGTAAAGTGACTTGTCGGTAACGAGATTGAACGAGGTATTGGGATACCGACGATAGATTCTCGGGCAAGTAACGTACCGATTGACAAAGGGAATTGTATACGGGATTACTTGAATCCTCGACATCGTGGTTCATCCGATGAGATCATCGAGAAGCATGTGGGAGCCAACATGGGTATCCAGATCCCGCTGTTGGTTATTGACCGGAGAGTCGTCTCGGTCATGTCTGCGTGTCTCCCGAACCCGTAGGGTCTACACACTTAAGGTTCGGTGATGCTAGTGTTGTAGAGATATTAGTATGCGGTAACCCGAAAGTTGCTCGGAGTCCCGGATGAGATATCACGAGGAGTTCCAGAATGGTCCGGAGGTAAAGATTTATATATAGGAAGTCCAGTATCGGCCACCGGAAAGTTTCAGGGGTCACCGGTATTGTACCGGGACCACCGGAAGGGTCCCGGGGGTCCACCGGGTGGGACCACCTATCCCGGAGGGCCCCATGGGCTGAAGTGGGAAGGGAACCAGCCCCTGGTGGGCTGGTGCACCCCCCATGGGCCTACCCCTGCGCCTAGGGTTGGAAACCCTGGGGGTGGGGGGCGCCCCACCTGACTTGGGCGGCAAGTTCCCCCCCTTGGCCCCCCCCTTGAGATGGGATCTCCAGGGGCCGGCGCCCCCCCAGGGCCCCTATATAAAGGGGGAGGGAGGGCTGCGCACCCAAGCCCCTGGCACCTCCCTCTCGCTGAGCTTGGCGAAGCCCTGCCGAGATCCCCGCTGCTTCCACCACCACGCCGTCGTGCTGCTGGATCTCCATCAACCTCTCCTTCCCCCTTGCTGGATCAATAAGGAGGAGACGTCTCTCCCAACCGTACGTGTGTTGAACGTGGAGGTGTCGTCCGTTCGGCGCTAGGATCATCAGTGATTTGGATCACGACGAGTACAACTCCATCAACCCCGTTCTCTTGAACGCTTCCGCTCGCGATCTACAAGGGTATGTAGATGCACTCCTTCCCTCTCGTTGCTAGTAAACTCCATAGATTGATCTTGGTGATGCGTAGAAAATTTTAAATTTTTGCTACGATCCCCATCAACTTGTTATTTAGAACCCAACTAGAACAAGTTGCTAAATCACAAAGAGAATTACTTGATGAAATGAATCATAATATGCATGACTTTGCTGTTAGAGTTGCAACTAGCACTACAAAAAAAATACACTTCCATGATGATACGTGTTTGTCACAGTAGGTCGCGTTTTTTGTCATGCATGTACATCCATGACAAATTTATGACAAAATCAATATAGTCATACATGTGCTGTCGTAGAAGTGTTCCATGACATTACCAAAATTATCATCACGGAAGTGTCCACTTCCATGACGATAAATCGCGTGTCACAGAAGTGCTTTCGTCAAGGGTGACCGACACATGGCATCCACCGTAACGGAACGCCGTTAAGCTATCGGGTCGGGTTTTGGATCCGATAACCCGTTAACAGCCCCGACCAATGGGGATTTCCACGTGTAAAATCATCATTGGCTAGAGGAAACACATGTCGGCTCATCGTTGGGATAGATGTCATCCACTCACTGGACAGAAGGCGCCTATGATACATCGACACGTGGCACGGCCCAACAGTGGCCCATTCCTGTGAAAAGGCCGGCCCGTTTGACTTGGTCAAAAGCTGGCGGGCCGGCCCATGGAAAGCCTGTTAACGGCCTGTTCGCATATAGCCCATTTACAGCCCGCTAACCCAAGGCCCGTTACGACCTATCCAAATTAGGCCCAGTAGCGTCATCTGGGCCATCCAATATGATTCCAGCCCCTTTTCACTTCTGGCCCATGTATAGCCCATGACGTCTTTCGGCCCATATGAGGCCCTTTGTAACTCTTGGCCCATTAGCGGCCCGTGCTGGAACTGGCCCGTAATGAACAGTGTATTACTTTACACCCATTAACGGCCCGTGGTGAAACTGGCCTGTAATGAACAGTGTATCACTTTATACCCATTAACGGCCCGTTATTCCGTTGGGCCGTTTCCAGCCCAAGTTAACTTTCGGCCTTCTGAGGGCCCATTTATTCTTGGGCTCATTTGCAGCATTCGGTTACTTACGGCCCATTACTGTCATTTTCTGCTTGTGGGCCAAATTCAGCCCATCGTTACAGTCGGCCCGTTTGTGGGCCGTTAGTCTGTTGGGCCATTTTCATAGCATCACCAAATACGGCCTATTAACGGCCCATTATGGTCAGCCCATAAAACGTACGATTTCCATTAAAGGCCCATCTACGGCCCATCAAAGGCCCGTACAAGACCCATAAATGAGTCGGCGGCCCGTGGATCCTATGAGACGTAGAAGGCCCATGGATCCTATGAGACGTAGAAGGCCCATGGATCCTACGAGATGTAGAAGGCCCATGGATCCTACGAGACGTAGAAGGCCCATGGATCCTACGAGACGTAGAAGGCCCATGGATCCGACGGCCCGTGAAGGGCCATGGTCGGGCGAGTTGGCCCCCGTTTGAACGATATAGCATATTCAAAGAATTATCCTACTCAATACTATACAACAAAGAGATCAAGGCATAGAAAGGTAGAATAATCCTACACTATACAATAAAGAAATTACAGCCGATTATACCCACTGAGCACTATGGTTCGGCACAGGTGATAATAAAGCATACACAAACAGCAAATTACATACACTGGGCAAATACAGCTCATACATCATGGACGCGCATCAACTTAACTCCATTTGAACTATAATCTCTTCAGAAAATAGGATTGGCCGGATTCAGATAGCACAAATTTCAGTCTGCAAAATCTCTAATTCCTTCATGGTTACCTCAGTGTCTTGTTTCATTTTTTGACTCCTGCATCTAATACCTGCATGTCCAGTCTCAACTTGTTGATTATACGTTGACAATCATGTACACGTTGTCTTGCCACCTCTAGTTGATGCTCGAGAACATCAGCACATTCCAATTCCAATCCATAATCATTCGGTAACGGCCATGCCGCACTGCTCGCAGATCTTTGTGTTGATGTCACTTCATCCTGAAATGTTTTTGTAAGTACACATGACTAGGGAAAAAATATAGTTACAACAGTGAAGCAAACAAGACACTATTTTGTACTACATGGCAAAACAGGACTAACAATAATGTTACACGTCACTTTAAAAAAATGTTACACGTCATGAAGCATAAGCAGGTGATATTTTAAAAATTATAAAAAAGATAGTCTGTGCAGCCTGCATACAGAAATCCCTCTTAGCTCACCAGAGGAGCATGATGTTGGGGCCCAATCGAAAACACAGACAAGTTACAAATTTAGACAGCATGTTGCGTATAAGTAAGCAAGCAGTTGGCCATTCTGTGCCTCAATTAAAGTCTTAGGGAGAAAATGAACAGCAGAGGGTTTCATACAAACATACTACAGCAGGCAAAATTATGCAATCATTAGCGTAGTATAAACTAGATTGTGAGCCTCATGCAATAATAGTTGGTTAATAGACTTCAAAGCTCAGGCACACTTTGGCAGAGTAATTAAATGGTAAGGCCTTTAATTATGTCAACTAATAGTGATACAAGTACCGAACATCAGGCATGATTATTTGGGCATCTCATTAACTGAGGACAAATAAAGCAATTGAAAGAGAAAATTAACTATGCCCGAAACAAACAAGGAATTGAACTGTTGAGTTGCATACAGTGACTTACCTTAGCAGGTTGAAGAGGCTCAGCGCAGCTCCTACTTCTCTTGCAAGGCTCCTTCCTAACATCTTGTACTTGGAAATCCTCAATCTTATCTTCATTGCACCCCCTCTGCAAGGTGACACAAACTAGTTACCCGTCTCCTTGGAAGATAAATATGCATACTTTCCAGTCTGTGAACACAAAAGGATGAGATTATAACAAAACAAGACCACATAATGAAACATGCCGCATCCCTTGCGCTTGCACACAATGAAATGAGCATTTACTATGTCTGCACTATGTAAAAACTAGGCATACCTTCGAACTGGATCTCCAGGTACTCTTGGAGAGCCTACTGTAGTGTACAGCCAAACCATTATGTCACCTATGAGTTAGACAAGGCCCCACTACAGCAGCCCTTAGTGTTTAAATCGTTGACAAGCTCTGTTAGAGTGTTAGGTCAAGAACAACAAGTAATCAAAGCAAACAGTCCTAGTATGGCTGGCTGATGCAAACAAGCAATTGAACAGATGTGTGAGCACATCTTACATATCAAGAAAAGAAGCAAAGAAGGAGGCTTAAAGACCATCACTTGACTGACCAGATTTAAGGGGCATTTAAACATCATGTGCAATGTATGAACTAACATAAACATTGCATATTCCAGATTCTACAATGGAATGCACATGTATTAGGTTATGCCATGTATGATGATGCCTAAATGTACAGATCGCAGGCAGGAGTGATTCATCATTGCACGCACAATTGAATTGCAGGTTAAGGGCCAGTTCGATTCTGCCTTTTCAGGGCATATTGTCAAAATCAGCCATAAAAGATGTAAAGAAGTCATTTTTGAGTTATGGGCTTGGGCTTAACTAATTTCGCTTTGGAGGGGGGTGTTTCAGGTAGAACCTCACTAAAAATTGAAGGGAAGGGGAATAGTGAAATGACTCTGTTGTCTGCCTATATTACACTCAAAATGCAACTGCTGATGCCCGTGTCACACCTGACCCTCAAGTAAAAACAAACATGCAAGCATTCATTGCCCTGCCCGCTTGCATCTCCTCTCCCCTTTCCCTCTACCTCGATCCCCTACCTGCAGCACTAGGGTTCCTCCAGCGAGCCGTCGCCACTGGTCCCATCTGGCCTGGTCCTCGACGATGCTATGTCCATCTAGGCTACATGGCCGGCGGGTAGGGGAAAATCTCCCTGACTGCTCCTCCCTCTGGCGCCGCCCCTCATTCTCATGGTCTCCAGCAGCTGCTCCACTGTGATTCGTCCAACGCACTACTCCGGCGGGCGCTGCACAACTACGGCTGATGCCACACTGCGGCAGAAGACACCTTATTCCCCCTCCCCTCCTCCCAGGCCATGGCCTTGAGGTGCTGTTGAAGGATGAGCTCATCCAACAAGGTGAGGATCTCCTCTGATTTTTTGCCAAATTTTCATTCTGATCCACTATACGATGAATTGCTATGAGATGCTTCTGCTGCTGCTATATGATGCATTGCTATGAGCTGCTCCTGCTGCTGCTATATGATGAATTGCTATGAGCTGCTGCTGCTGTATGATGAGTTGCTATGAGCTGCTGCTGCTATATAATGAATTGCTATGAGCTGCTGCTGCTGCTATATGATGAGTTGCTACAAGCTGCTCCTCCTACTGCTCTATGATGAATTGCTATGAGCTGCTCCTGCTGCTGCTATATGATGAATTGCTATGAGCTGCTCCTGCTGCTGCTATATGATGAATTGCTATGAGCTGGTGCTGGTATATGATGAATTGCAGACTGCTGCTGCTGTATGATGAGTTGCTATGAGCTGCTGCTGCTATATGATGCTTTCAGGTGGTGCTGCTATACAATAATAACCAGCCACTTGGACCATCGAATTTCAATAAATAATTGTTCTTCATTTAAATGTGGGTCATGCGTTCTTCGTTTAAATTAGGCAATGGGATCTCTATGGAAAACATTGACCAAAGTAGATTGTGCCAAGTAGATGGTATCTTTGTATTTGCATTTTGAGCAAATAGTGATGGTATGTTTTCCTATCATATTAATTACTGCACTGGGTTCAATTTGTGATGTTTGCAAGTCAAATTAATTTCCATATGGGCAGCAAAATGAAAAAAATATAATGCAATCTAGACTTTCCACTGATCATACCAAAGATAAGCTGAAAACGCAATGAAAAGAACTGGTTGGCTTATTACATGGAGCTTATATTCACAGGTGCTTATTTTCTTAGGATAACTCGTAATAACTGTCCCTAAGAAACTTGGCTAATAGAACTGGCATACAAATAACATGTCACGATGATTGCAATGGAGGAGTGAATACCATAGCACACTGTATAGGCTCACCGCTGCCTCTCCTTTTTTTGCGATGTTCCATGAAATTGCCACATACATCTTGTACTTATTCATTGTGTAACCCTATCTGCAAGTTGACACGGCTAATTTCAGACATCTCTACATGATACTACATTGCATATCCCTTGCGCATATTTAAACCACCAATTAACGATTGTGTGCGTACCATAAACTAGCCATGACTCTGTATGCTGGACTAGTAGGCACTCTAAGGGAGCCTAATGTAGTGCACTGGAATTCCTACATGCCACCTACGATTTTGTGTAATGTACTGCCTCTGTTCCTAAATATATGTCTTTGTAGAGATTCCAGTATGGACCACATACAGATGTATATAGATGCATTTTCGAGTGTAGATTCACTCATTTTGCTCCGTATGTAGCCTATAGTGGAATCTCTAGAAAGACTTATATTTAGGAACGGAGGTACGAGGTAGTATCATGTATGACATCTACATATCTAATTTAGCAGCCAGTCGTAGAAATCATTGTCTGCACAAAGGGATTACTAGTCGAAAATCCTAGCAAAGCACGCTGGCAGGCACAGAACAATACAAGAGAGAGAGACGCGCTTACAAGATCATAGCAATGCCTCAGTCCAGGATCTTGGTTGGCCAAGCTGTTAGATCCAGAAGAAACATCGTCCTTGTAGTTTTTGCCAGCTGCATAACAGGTAACAGCGACCGGTTAGTATATTTGAAGTACATCGGGAAGGTGATGCTGGACGGGTTTAAAGATGACAAGTACCTAGGCCGTGGCGGGTGCTTGGCATCTCTCCAGACGGTGGGAATCAGGTTAGAAACGTTGAGGGTGATGACGCTGCGCTGGCTGTCAGGGTCCGATAAGGAGATCTAGAACCGTCGAGTAGGGTGTTTGTGGATCGGCTCCGATAGGGTGGACTACGGTGTGGGCGAAGCGGATCTGTGGCCGTGGACGAGGGCGTAGGTGAAGCTGCTCCGGTGGTTGGGTTAAGGATGGTGTCGACGACGCGGATCTGCGGCC